>NW_023602897.1:0-9835 GCF_014898055.3 Talpa occidentalis
CGACCTGGAAACCCCAAAGTCGCTCTCAGAGCTGACGGGACGCTGCTGCTGGCCAAGAGCCCAAAAATGGAGAGAGCCCCAAAGCCCACGTGTCTGCCTTTTGTATCCACCTGGCTGCTTAACCCCCACCCTCAGGTCCCAGCACACTTTCCTTTGGTGGTGATGGGATTTGGAGTTCCCAGTGTCTTTGGCTTTGACCTGGGGTGGGGGTGGAGTCCACAAAGCCTATATGGAATTTGCTTTGGGACATTCCTTTTCCCCTAACAATAGTGCTGTGCCATTTTTCTTAACCCTAGCACCTTCATTTATGTTACTTTGATTTGCTTTCTAACAGGCATTCAAGTTTATGATACCTCTTTAGCCACATATGCCAGGCTTAATTATGTTTTTGTTACTCTGGTTTGAACTAGTGGGGACAGGAAGTATGCTTGTCCCTAGTACTTACTAATAAGGCAGTGTTGTTTCAGAAAGTAGCTTGCTACTACTTTTATTGTTTTACTTCAATGTGTTGCTCTTTCTCATTAAAAAAAAACAAAACAAAACAAAAGCAAACTTGAATGCTTACCTTCAATAAAGTTGCATTCTGAGGCATGTGCTTTAAAGGAGTTTTGCCATCATGGAGCTTATAATTTAATAGGAGATACCCTAAATCATTACATAAATAGCTATTCAGTTATAAATGTGATCATTGCAAAGGAGGAATATTAATTGAATTTATAGCCTAATCTGAGGGATGGGGAAAACTTCAATGAGGAATGTGACCTAAACAGTAATCTGCTAGGTGTAGTTGAAGGGCTGGGGAGAAGTGTGGCAGGCATGTGGAACTTTCCAGATAGGGAACTGAAAGGTTCGGCGCGGTAAAGAAAGGAGAGCCAGGCTAAATTTCTCAAAGGGAGAGAAAGTTTATTGCACCCCGGGCGGACCTCACAGACCCAAGGCGGGGATCAGTGGAGTCGCGCACGTTGTTAGGGGGAAGCAGGGTTTTATAGGGCGAGGAGAGGTCAGGTGGGTAGTTGGGCTCGTACAGCGGGAAAAGTTTGTAGGGCAGGTAGAGGTTCTTTGTCTGAGACGAGACTCGTAGGGGGAGGGGGGAGGCTCATTGCCTGAATCCTCCAGGCAGGTATCCGCCGTTCCTGCCCCCCAGGTGGGCTTCCTGGTTGGCTCCTGCATTCTGGCTTCCTGCATGGACCTTTCATACCAGCCTTTTGTTGACAGGAAAAGGGGCGATGGTTCTTTCTTTGGCTACTTCCTGCTGAAAAGGGGCGAAGACCAAGGGGGTGGCTCAGGCCTGGTTATTAGGGTTTTCTTCAGGGATGCGAGAATATGGGTGGAGAAGAAGTTGGTTAAAGGTGGTAGGAGACATTTCCCGAATGCAAGCCTGTATGAATTTTAGGAGGCAAGGAGCGAAAAGAAAAAAATAAGGTTATCATTAGTATTGGCCCCAAGAGTGGGAGGAGCCATGACACTATAGGATTTTGAAACCATGTAAGCAGAGAGTTGGAGTCCCTGGTTTTACTAGTAATAACATTCTTACCTGAGGAACAGGCAGGTACCCCCTTAATTAGCTGTTAACAAGTCCAGAACCAGCCGGTTTTGGAGAGTGACCTGTGCCAGGGAGGTGAGCTGTCTTTGTAATGATGCTAAAGACACATAGGTTTTTTTCTAAGGAGGCATCTATTTTTTCATGAAATTTCTGGGCAGAAATCAGGCTGTGTCCCAGGGCCCCACCTGCCATACTTGCAGCTGCTATCGATGATGCCAGGCTGATTCCAACCATGATTGGAAGAAAGGCTGCCCGCTTAGTCAGATGTGGTGAGAATAACTAACCTAGCTCAGACCGTCTGTACAGAGTTAACTGTGGGACCACGAGGACTTGGATACGTGGGCCTGGAGTAGGAGAATTAATACACTGAGAGAGAGAGCCATTGCACCAGAAAAAGTTTCCCTTTGCTGTTGTTCGGAGCACAGAAGTAACTGAAATGTTAGAAGCACAGGAATGAAAGCTGACAAGGCCATCAGTTTGATAGCAGGGGTAGCTGTGATTGGAGTCCCATAGGGGGACTGAGAGTTGGGGAGTCTGGCAAGCAGCGTCCGTTGAGATTAATTGGAACTGCCACCAGTAGAGGCCTCTGAAGGGAAGCACAGAGGAAACAAGAGGAGGTGTTAGTCTCAAAAAAGTCATTTAGAATTCAGGTTGAGGGTGTCTCCGTCTTTTCTGATGATGTTAGCTAATTTTATAGGATTTGTTCTGAATGGAGGATGTCCTGGGAGACTTGGACTGTGGCATTTTGTGTCGGGACATATTCCCTTGAGATGGACAGTGTTGCCACTGGATAGGAATGCCAGCCAGTGTACCCAACGTTGGTCCCAAGGATCTGAAATAGCATAGCTAACTTGATTTATATTGAAGCCCATATTATGACGGACCAGAGAGAACATTTGGCCTTTGTCTGGAAGGTGCACTGTGCATGACTGGTAAGGGCACCCCCCATATTCTCTATAGGTATTTTTGCAGTGATCTAAGGTTTGATGGTAAAGAAACAAAACAAGGTGTTCATAGGGTTATTAATCGATGAAAGAGTTAGGGTGAGAGTGACAGGTGCTGTGCATCTGGTCTGTGGGCACTCCACAGTACCCACCTAGTGGGTGGTCTCAGTGGATCCTGAGACAAAGGTCTCCATAACTTTGAATTTCCATGCACAGGACACTGGGCTAGGGGAGATTTTGACAAGAAATGCACATCCTGGTAGGACCCAGGTTATAACATACAGTGTTTGTCTTCAGGGGCACGTTTGACCCGTGATAGATGGTGCCAGGAGGGGTGTCCCAGAAGTGTTACCGCTGTAGGCGTGGTGAGAATAACCGTGTGTGGGCCGGTCCACCGAGGCTGCAGTGGCTTTGGCTGAAGCGATTTGAGCAGGACTTGGTCTCCTGGATGCAGTGGTGGGGAAGGTTGGTTGAGGAGGTCGAGATCCGAGGCAGGACTGGGGAAGTACCGGTCTGTGTGTTCCCGGAGCAGTTGGCTGAGTAGGGAGAGGTCAATCCTGTCCGGGTAGGTGTCCACGCAGTTGGTGAGCTGCAAAAGAGGGTAGGCGAACTCCCCTTTGAGGTGACATGCAAGCACAGGTTTGACGACGGGAACATATTTGTCAGACTTTTGCACTCAAGGAGGGGTGGAAGAAGAGCAGACTCAGGAATTGGCGCTCATTAGGCTCCTAAGTCAGAGTGATGGAGGGGACTGATAGAGAATAGGGGAAGGGTCTGCAGCAGAGTCAGTTGTGAGAGCAAAAGCCCTTGCATCCGCCTTGTTATTCCCTGTGGTAAAGTCAGAATTGTCAGTTGGTGTCCTTTCAGTGGAGAATGGCGACTTCAGTTGGAAGCTGCAAGGCTATTAAAAGCTTAAGGATAAGTTTAGCGTTCATGATGGGGGACCCCTTGGTGGAAAGGAACCCCCTTTCCTGCCAAATTGCAGCATGACTGTGAGCAATAAGGCATATTTTGAATTTATATAGATGTTGACTTTCTTACGTTTGCTGAGGGTAAGGTCCCTGGTTAAGTGCTATGAGTTTTGTCTTTTGGGAGGTGGTTCTTCCAGGCAGTTTTTCTGTGTCGATTACCTGATCGATGGTAACAGTGGCCTAGGTGGCCCTCCGCTGACCGCGTGCATCTTCACAAGAGCTGCCAGTCTACAAGCACAGGAGGCATCTGACAAAGGAGAGTTTGCGTATCTTCCAGGATTTCAGGACAGAAATGGGCGGCAGAAAGGGGACCAGAATAGGCAGGAGAGTGGCTGGGTTGAGAGAATTAGACTGAGTGAGACTCACTAGAGGGTTTTCAATAAAAAATATGGAAATTTTGTAAGCAGGAAGGAGTAAGTGGAGAGCGAGCGGCGAGACAGGTGGTCCTGAAGGCAGTGAGGGGAATGTACTTGGGTGGGTCTTTTTAGAGTAAGTTTGAGGGATTTTCAGGTGAGTAGAGCTGTCGCCGCCAGGGCTCTAAGGCAGGGTTGCCAGCTCTTAACGGTGGGATCCATCTGCTTGGAGAGATAAGGGATAGGATGCAGGGCTGGTCCGAGAGGCTGGGAAAGGCCGCCTGCCGCAGTGCCCCGACGTTCGTCTGTGAACAGGAGCAAAGGCTTTTCTGGATCAGGAAGGGTAAGGACAGGTGCCTGAAGAAGGATATGTGTGACCCTGCGGGATCTTTGGGGGATTGGAGAGGTCCTTCAGGGAGGCTTTTGCTGCATTGTGCAGTGGCTTGGCTGGGAAAGCAAAATTAGGGATCCAATGACGGAAGAATCCAACCAAACCTAGGAAAGAAAGGATTTGTTTTGCCAATTCAGGGGAGGGAAGGTCCCAGATGGCCTGTTTGTGGTCCACCGTCAGCTGTTTGGAGGAAGGAGTTAGTGGAAGACCCAGATAGACGGTGTGGGAACTGAAAGTTGGGCTTTGGATGGGGAGACACAGTATCTTTTGGAGCATAGGAAGCTGAGGAGTTGTGCAGTGTGTTGCTGACAGTGGCAGAGAAGGATGGCAGAGGAGGAGTCAGCAACACACTGGAGGAGAGTGTGGGGTGGAGTATGACATGCCGAGAGATCACTAGCTCATGCCTGACCAAACAGATGAGGGCTGTCCCAGGAACCCTAAGGCAGGACTGTTCAGGCCAGTTGCTGGGAGGTGTGTGTTCGGATTTTCCCAAGTAAAAGCGAATAGTAAGTAACATTGAGGATCCAGAGGGATGGTAAAAAAGGCATTTTTGAGGTCAAGCACAGAGAAGTGTGGGGTAGAAGATGGTATATAAGACAGAAGGGTGTAGGGGTTTGGCACTACAGGATGGATAGGCACCACCACTTCATTAATGAGGCGAAGGTTTTGAACTAGGGGATAAGAACCATCAGGCTTTTTAATGGAGAGAATGGGAGTATTACAGGGCGAGTTGATAGGAGTAAGGAGTTTTTTTCCAGGAGTCGTTGGCTGATGGGTTTGAGACCCTGACGATGAGTGAGGGAAATTGGAAACTGGGAGCGAGAGGGAAAAGAGGGATTCTTAAGGCAAATGAGGACTGGGGTACGATGGGTGGCAACAATTAGGATAGAGATATTCCAGAACATGGGGTTGACAGTGGAAGGAGACAGCGGGGAGTCCTGAGAAGGATGAGGAGATGTTTGGAGTCGTGGGAGGATGAGAGCAGCGCTAGGGTGTTGGAACCATGAGAGAGTAGCCCTGAGTTTGGTCAGGAGGTCGCGACCCAGGAGTGGTGTGGGGCAAGAAGGCATGACTAGGAAAGAGCGGACCGGTGGTCCTGAGCTGAGAAGGAAGGCCGTCAACACCCGTAACCGAGGCCTGAGAAGGATAAACTTGACCGGAATAGGAAGGGAGGACAGAGAAGGTAGACCCCGTGTCAACCAGAAAGGAGATGGACTTACCTGCTACCTTGACCGTTACCCTGGGCTCCTCAAGGTTATCGGAGTCGATGAGTCCGGGCCTCTTCAGTCCTCAGCCGCCAAACCCAAGACCGCCGGTGGCAAGAGTTGCAGGGACTGGAAGGACTGGCCCACCACAGCCAGGCGTGGAGGGACAGTCACTTTTCCAGTGACCCTGGACGTTGCAAATGAGGCACGGTCCATGCGGAGGGCGGGGGTTGGGGCATTGTCTGGACCAGTGGCCTTCTTGGCCACATTTTAAGCAGGCTTCGGCGGCGGTCGGTTGGTTGGGGCCCAATGGGGCCCATGGTCGTCCTCTGTCGGGCAGCAGGCGCTGCGGTCGTTGAAGGAGCAGGGCCTGGAGGTCTCAAGGCAGCTACTAGGGCCTGAACTTGAAGCTTAGCCTTCTGGCGACTGTGGAGTTCCCTCTCTGCCCTGTCCCTCCCGGTTGTTAAATACTTTAAAGGCCATTTTCAGCAGATCCTGGATAGGGGTTTGAGGACCATCCTCAGCCTTTGGAAGTCAGGAGGGTTTTTTTGAGGAAGACTGGGTAATTTTTCAGAACTTATGAAAGTTTATAGGTTTAGGCGCTGCCGGTTGGAGACCAGCTAGGGGACAGGTCAGAGGTCAGGGTGGAAGAGAAGATAACATGTAATTACATGTATGGTCATAGGCTTGGATACGATAATGAAATTTAGGTGTAGGTAGTGGGATAGTTTGTGAAAGAGCCAAGACGATTTTCAAGTTGGGAGAGATCAGACAGAGAAAGGAACATGGACTCTAACTTCTCTCCTTTAATCCCACCCACTTCCCTGCGGGGAGGGAGAAGAGGATCAGCAGGGAGAGGGTGTGGCAGCTAGGAGGTGAAGAGAAAGTGGGGGAGGGGCTGGATTGGGGAGCTGGAGGAGGTGAAGACTGAGAATTTAGAGGATTAGAGAATTTTGAAGAGGGGTCCAGAGAGGGCAAAGAAAGAGAGGAGCCTCGCAGGTTTTCAGGAGGGAGGGAAGGGGCGGAGCGCACGAGAAAGACAGCCTGGCCCTAAGGATCTCTGACCATGTTCCATTGCGGTGACAGAATTGTTTAGGTCTGTAAGGACCGAGAAGTCAAAAGTGCCATGTTTGGGCCAGTGGGAGCCATTGTCCAATTGATACTGAGGCCATGCAGTGTTGCAGTAAAAGGCGAGACGGTTAGGGCGTTAGACGAGATGCTTAGGGCGTTATGTGGCCTTAGTCACAACAGACCGAGGTTTGAGAGAAGGCATCCCAGTGGAGTGGCCGGAATTTGGCTTGGAATTTGCAGACCCCATGACTAAGTCAGCTCCTTTCCCAACTAAGGGGGGCACAGAGTGGCTTGGAATTTGGAGACCCCATGACTAAGTCGGCTCCTTTCCCAACTAACGGGGGCACAGAGTCAGGACGCAGCGTCCCACGAACCTGAACTGGCCGTCGGGGGCGCAGGCCCCGAATTGCGGCGTCCCCCGATTCGGTCCTGGCCTTCGGAACAGAGGCTGACAAGCGAGGGGGACGTCTCCACCGCTCGGTTGCGCCTAGGATTCGGGCACCTAGTCTGGAAGGGCGTCCCCAGATCCAGGGTCTAGGTGTACGGGAGTTGGCTGACGTGGGCCCACGGTTTACGGAACAGCCAACCAAGGTACGGGGGTCAGGAGAGGAGCCGAATAGCCAGAGGCGAGGGCCTCCCAGGAAGGAGGGTCAGGCAGTGACTTACCCCAAGGATTAAGGCCGGTGGTGGGTGTGAGATGTCTGCAATGGAGAGGAGAGGTCCCAGGGACGAGAAGGCGGCCCCGGCGCCAGGGGACACGGCCTTCCCGGGTTTGCGGCACCAAGATGAAAGGTTCGGCGCGGTAAAGAAAAGGAGAGCCAGGCTACATTTCTCAAAGGGAGGGAAAGTTTATTGCGCCCCGGGCGGACCTCACAGACCCAAGGCGGGGATCAGTGGAGTCGCGCACGTTGTTAGGGGGAAGCAGGGTTTTATAGGGCGAGGAGAGGTCAGGTGGGTAGTTGGGCTCATACAGCGGGAAAAGTTTGTAGGGCAGGTAGAGGTTCTTTGTCTGAGACGAGACTCGTAGGGGGAGGGGGGAGGCTCATTGCCTGAATCCTCCAGGCAGGTATCCGCGTTCCTGCCCCCCAGGTGGGCTTCCTGGTTGGCTCCTGCATTCTGGCTTCCTGCATGGACCTTTCAGGAACTACATGTGCAGAGACTGTGAAATACAAAGAATTTGGGATTGGTTCTAAAACAATGAAAGCTCCTCAGAACATGTGAAAATTGATCTCTTTATGGTATCTTAATTCATTATTGCAGATATTTTGATAAAAACTGCTTGTGAGTTTTTGTCATAAAATTAAAAAAAAAAATTTCCTCTTGTCTAGTTTCTATGATGTAAGCTGATGATCCTGAACATGGGCCATCTAATTATACTTCTGGAGAAATACAGATATTTTATTTCCCTAATAAACGTTTTAAAAAATTAAGATGATTGTAGTGTTACATACAGTTTTAAGAATGAAACAGGGGGCCTCCCTGGTGGCGCAGCGGTTGAGCGCTGGGTTGCGAAGCTGCCCCGCAGCCTCTGCAGCGCAGGTTAGATCCCCGGCTGCTCCCCGGCCACTGGAGGAGGGTCCCACATGGCGTGCAGACCTCTCCTGCCACCCGCTGCTCCCCTCAGCAGTGTACTTCGGTCCTTCTGCCTGCTCTGCTCCCCGCTCTAGCTCTGGTGAATTCTCTCACCCTCCTGTGCTTCTGACTGTACCCAGTGCATGTATAAACAAAACAAACAAACAAATAAATAAAAAATGCCTCTATAAAAAAAAAAGGAATGAAACAGGGATCCTTTATACAATTGCCAGTTCCCCCCAATGGTAACTTTTTTTAATTAAAGATTTATTTATGCATACAAGAACTGGGGTACAGGCCAGAGGTGTGGGGGGTGGGAGGATTCACCAGAGACAGTGGGGAACAGAACAGGCAGACTGACTGAAATATACGGCTGAGGGGAAAAACGGGCAAGGCAGGAGAAGTCTGCTGTGCCGTGTGGGTAGCTCCCTGGCCAGGGATCGAACTCAAGCTATAGTGGCTGCGGATGGCTTCATAGTGCTGTGTCTTAACCCCATGTGCCACCAGGGAGGCCCCCCGCCAATGATAACATTTTGCAAAATTAATACTATGTAGTATATTGTCACTAGCAGGTGTTCATGTTGATAAAATCTACTGAACTTACTCAGACTTTCTCAGTTTTGGGTGTGCCTTTATAAAGTTGAATCATCTGTTGGGTTTGTATCCACTATTACACTACCACTGTAGTCAAGACAAGGTAGTGAACAGTTCCAGCTCCACAAGGATTCCTAGTGTTGCCATTTTATAACTATACTTGCCTCCCTCTCCAGCACCTGAACCCATGGCCACCACTGATTAGAACTTCATTTCATTCACAAAATTTTGTCATTTCAAAATATATAAATGGGCTCATACAATATGTATGAAAGAAAAGCTACTGAGTAGGAAAAATATAAGCAAACCATATATTCTACAAAGGACTAATATCTAGATTATATAAAGAAGTCTCAAAACACAAAAAACAATTAGAAAATGGACTGAGATTGACTTTTTTCTTTTCTTTTTTTTTTTTTTTTTTTTTTTTTTTGTGGGACCCTCGCCGGTGGCCGTGGATTGAACTGGCGCTGCAGAGGCTGCGGGCAGCCTCTCAACTCAGCGCTCAACTGCTGCGCCACCAGGGGAGGCCTGAGATTGACTTTTTTCAATCAGCATAACTCTCAGGAGGTCTGAGTTGTTGCATGTACCAATAATTTGTCCCTTTTTATTGCTGAATAGCATTTCATGGTATGAATGTAACATAGTTTAACTGTTTACACGGCAAAGAAATCTGGGTTGATTCTTGTTTTGACTATTATAAATAAGTTGCTATGAATATTTGTGTCGCAGGTTTTTGTGTGAACATAAGTTTCCTTATTTCTAGCATAAATGGTCAAAGTGGACATGGTAGGTCCATGTAGGCCCATGTGCTAGGTCACATGGTAGTTGCGTGTTTAGGATTTTATGAAATTGCAAAACCTTTATTTTGAGTGGCTGTATCATTTTACAGTCCCTCCAGCTCTATACAAGAGATCCAATTTCTGTTTTCACCAGCATTTGGTGGTGTCACTGTTTTTAATTTTAGCCATCCTGGTTAGTGTGTAGTGATATCTCTATTATGATTTTAATTTGTATTTCCCTAAGGATGCTGGACATCTTTTAATGGGCTTCTTTTTTATCTATATATCCTCTTCAAGGAAATGTCTGTTTCACTTCTGTCCATTTTCTAATTGTTTTTGTGTTTTGAGACTTCATTATATAAGCTAGATATTAGTCCTTTGTAGGATATGTGGTTTGCTAATATTTTTT
>NW_023602898.1:0-9824 GCF_014898055.3 Talpa occidentalis
CAGTGTAAGGTGGACACTGAGGGAGGGAAAGGAGGATGCAGACAAGGAAGCTTGGAGATGGAGACTTGAAGGCAGGAACCAGACACAAAATACCACATGCTGCAGATATATGAAGCAAAGAACAGGAAAAATAAATCTGGGATGGGAAAGTCAGATGTGGATTTCCCTAAGCAAGCTGTGTGCACTGGGAGGGACACAAGAGAGGGTCCTAGGTGATGAGATTTTATCACGTGCTTATTTATTTTCTGGGGCCTTATTTATTTATTTCCCAGGGGCCTGGGAAGGTGAAAGGAGAACCCCCACCTGGTCTGTCCACAGAGAGCCCCTTCCAGGGCCCCAGGTGTGCTCTGCCATAGGCTCCCTCCCCACACAGGATGTGACACTGTGGCAGGGTAATTTCCAGGGAAAGGGGAGGCTCCAGGTTCCTGAAGACTTAGCTCTTTTTGTGTTTATTCTTTACTTTTTTATTTATTTCCTTATGTTTATTTTAAAATAAGTACTTTTGTATAGTTGTTAATTTATGGACAGTGTCTGATTTCTCCCCCAGGTGTGGTTCTCCAACCACCTCAGCACCTGACCCATCTCCACTGTCCTGTGCTCTTTTCTCCCCTGCTTTGACCTCTCCCTCCTCTGGCCTCCTGGATGCTCAGATCTATGGTCTGCTGCAAGTTTTGTCTTTTCCTGGCCCTTTGTTTGGTTTCTCTATATTCCACATATAATGGAATATACACAATGGAATATTATTCAGTGATAAAACAGATAAACTCATGCCATTTGTGGCAACATGGATGGAGCTGGAAGGGATTATGCTCAGTGAAATGAGTCAGAAGGAGACAGAGAAATATCAGATGCTTTTACTTCTATGTGTTCATTTTCAAAAACAACTACAAAAAAAAAAACCTGTTCTTACAGGGAAGCAGGGGGACACAGCATCTCTGTCCAACCAAGCCTCATCCCTTGGTCTATCCAACATGCTCCCCAATATCACAGCTGCATCCTCAAATCAAAAGCTTTTCCTCCCTCTACCAGTCTCTTCTTACCCCTAGGGAGCCCCTACTGGAAGGTTAGCTGACACAACCCCCACACTCACTAGTCAGTGGACATTTATTGACAGTCTGCTGCATGCACCTGGGGCTGGGGGAGGGTGGGGGTCAGTCTCACAATCTGGTGACATACAGGACAGAGAGTGCCATGGAGAAATCATAACTTAAGTGGACCAGAAACTCAGACCACTGAGGGGAGCAGGAGGGAGGGGAGCAGAGGCTGCTCCTGGCAGAGATGCTGAGAAGCACCCCCAGCTCCAGCCCTGACTCCCCCGGGGAACCTACACTCCCTGAAACAAGCTGCACTTGCTGCTCAGCTCCTGCCCTGAGAGCCTCTTCCTGCTGAGGAGACCCTGACACAGGAGGGGCCCCCGGGGGCCCAGAGGGGAGGGGCTCAAGACTGAACTCAGGAGGGGAGGGGAACACATAGCTAAAGCCTCCTCCAGTGTCTGCTGAGTTGAGCCCAGCCCTGAGTGAGGAGAGTGTCCCCCATGGAGAACCCAACCTTGTCCAGCCCTGTGATGCAGAGGGAGGAGAAGAAGGGGTGATTAGGGGTCAAGGGGAAGCAGGTTCCCCTGAGCTGCACCCCTGCAGCCTTGTGGAGAGGGGCTATATCTGTGGGGGGGCAGCTGAGGGGTCACAGGGGTGCTGAGGAGCAGGAGCTTCACCCCCTGCTGAGACAGAAGGGACAGGAAAGGAGGAGCCTGTCAGAGAGGGAGCCTGGGGAGCACACCCTTCCCTTCCTTCCTTCACAGGGGCCTCCAGTCCAACAAACCCAACGAGGAGACTACAGCAAGTCTCTGGCCCCCAACACCTCCTGCCTGTGGTGCAACCAGAGTCAGACCCCAGTCACCAGCAGGGCAAGAACACTGAGAAGGACAGGAGGAGATGCACAGAGAGGAACAAGGGACCAAAGGGCCTGGGAAGGTGAGAGGAGAACCCCCACCTGGTCTGTCCACAAAGAGCCCCTCCAGGGCCCCAGGTGTGCTCTGTCATAGGCTCCCTCCCCACACAGGATGTGACACTGTGGCAGGGTAATTTCCAGGGAAAGGGGAGGCTCTAAGTTCCCTGCCCCACCCTAAGGAAAGGTGTTTCATGATGAGGAGAAGCTAGAAAGACTGGGGAGAGAGGAAAAAGACTGGGGACATGGAGGGACTGAGGGATATGGGTAGAGAGAGGTGTGAAGAACAAGCCACACTTGCTTCTAGCCTTGGACTTGTGCCAGAGATGGGGGACATGAAAGGTGACACTGAACAGATGTGGGTGAGAGACATACAGGGAGGCTGACAATGGCAGCTTCTACCTTGATTTGCATTTTGCTCTTGTCCTTCCAGACTTGACTGGCCCCTTCTGCCCCTTTCTCTGGTTCCCCAAAAAGGTAGACTTGTGCATGTGTTAAGGGGAAAGGATGTCCTGAGCAAACTCCATACAGGCTTTGTGGACTCCACCCCCACAACACTGGGGACTACAAATCCCAGGATCACCAAAGGGAAGGTTGCGAGGACCAGAGGGTGGAGTTAAACAACTAGGCTCGAGTTTTGGGTATTTAACTGGCCATGTGGGTAGGGGTTGCCCCTTTTTGGCCACCAGTATGCTAGGTATTTGGTAGCTCAGCTGGTCATTGGGATTCCAGGTCAGCAGAATGGGTAGGACTCATTCACAAATTCATCTCCCTCTTTTTCTCCCTGAGTTACTCATTTCCCCAGTTCCCTTTCCCTTGTAAATAAACCTTTTATCAACCTTTTGTATGTGCCCACAGTTTAGAATTCATAAGTCCCTTTTAAGCACGCGGGTGAGGACCCACAGTCAGGCAACCCCATTTTACATTGGGGTTTGCCTTGTAGCACATGGACCCATGGCAGGCGTCCGGGCCTCAGTGGCTCTACTTTGGACCAACCCATTTTGGGTGCTGAACTTGAAAACTATATTCTTTCTCTTTCTCTTCTCTCTGTTCACAGTAATTGTATTAAAGGTCTTTTACTGAAGGTCTTATGCACTAGAGTGTTTGTCTTGAAGCAGCAGATGGCAGAACCCATTTAGAGCAGGCAGGTTTGGGGACCCCAGCATGCCCTTCACCCTGTCCGCTAATAATGTAACGGGTGGTCCCCAGGAAAGGGGGAGGTTCCAGGTTTCCTGCCTCACCCAAGGGAGGGTGGAGCTGAGCAGGGAGAAGAAGCTGCAGAGGAGACTGAGGAAGGGAGGAAGCAGGATGGAGCCAGAAGGAGACCTGGAGGAGGCGCATGGAGCCGAGAGACACGTGAAGAAACTGTGCTTGTCTTTTGGTTGTGGACTGGGTGACACAGATGTGGGTGAGACCCCGTAGGGAGGTGACAATGGTGGTTTTTTTCTTGATTTTGATTTTGCTGTTTTCCCTGCAGACTTGTCTGGTTGTTTCTGATCCTTTTCTGTGGGTCCCCACTGGAAGGTGCTTTAGACTTCTGGCAGGCTTTGGGGCCTTGCTCTGGGCTAATCCCATTTGGATGGACCTTTACCCATGAGGGGATGGTTACCTTTGGGTGCTTGATTTAGAAACTATATTCTTTGCTTTTCCTATATTGTTTCCCAATTGTATTAAAGTTCCTTTTCATTAAAGTCTCATATGTTTTGTGTTGATGCGGCAGATGGCAGAACCTATTTAGAGCAGGCAGGTTTGCAGGGTCTGGGGTGCTCATCTCCCTGCCCTGTAACAATAACATCAATGAGCACTGAGACAAGCCCAGTGTGGGGGCCCAGGTGTTCATGGAGCGGAGAGGTGGACAGGCCCCCAGGGCAGCTCTGGAGCAGGACACAGCAGAGCCCTGATGTTTCCAGGCCAAAGTCATGGCCCAGCCACGGTGGGGCCTGCAGACCCAGATCCCCCCAATCCTGCTGCTAGTGGGTCTCCAGGGACAGGGGTACTCCCTGGCTGCGAGCGTGGGGCCCCCCAGAAGCTAAAACAGACCTGAGGTGAGGGTTCTCTACACTCACCCCAGGGACACCCTCATCCACTTCTGTCACCACATCCCCTGAGACTGTAACAGGGTGGTCCCCAGGAAAAGGGGAGGTTCCCTGCCCCACCACTGTCCCTTCCATTCACAGTCAAGAGGTAAAGGGTTTTAAAGAACTTTTTGTAAAAAATGTGAAAAGGAACAAATGAAATAACAATCCAGCAAAGGGTCTCACAGCTCTGTGTCCCCATTATTCTGAAACCAGGGGCAGCTGCCTGGGGAACTGCACCCTCACTGGATAGACCAGCCAAGCCCCTCCAGACCATCCTTCCCCACATCTCCCCAGTAACCCCCAAGCTCCTTCTCAGGGCCCTGGCCTTACCCGCCAGATTCCCTCTGCCCTTCCAACCCCCTACCCCCCTGCACTGCTCTCATCATGGCTCCTGCCCCCTGCCCAGCAGAGACCAGCTCCTGTGGGGGAGAAGCAGCCTCACTCTCCCTGTCAGTCAGCTCTGCAACTTCCTCCCAGAGCTCTCCTTCATCAGAGTTCATACACGAGACCCAACCGGCTCCAGAACCTTCTAGTTCACACCCAGAGCTTCAAGGTCCCCTAACACCCCACATTATACTCCACTCTATCCCCTCCTCCTCTGAGGTGACCCCTCCCTTGATTAAAGTGCAGGAGAGCAGAGAAAGGCTTCAATACTGAGACAGACTTTCTCTCCCCCAAGGGGACTTGCCCCCTGGTCCTGGGCCTTCCCTTCTCCTCCCCCCTACAGGGTGAGTCTTCCTGCCCTGGGGCTGCTCTCAGCAGCAGACATTCCTCCCCTGGAGCAGGGTGACTTCTGGCTTCCCAGGGTCATCTGTTTAGAGGCAGGATCCCAGTTATTCCCAAAGCTGGGGTTCACGTTTATGGGGCACCTGAGAGGATGATGTCAGGGGAACGTGGATCATTTCCTGATCAACACAGGATATCCAGCCAGGTACATGGGAAAGGCCACATCTGAGAAGTAGAAAATTGGGAGAAAGAAAAGAGAGAAATGGGGAAGAAAGTTGTTGGGTTCCCCAGGAAGTGAGAGATGAGGCAGGAACACCTCCAGGACTGAGGGAGCCATGTCTGCGCTGCCTGAGGTGACAATGATGACATGATCCCCACAGAGCTGAGAGAGGATTGGGGTCCCCAGGAAAGGAATCAGAGCCTTATTGGGAGGAGGATTCTGAGGGCACTCTGACTCTCCCAAGTACTCCCTGACCTGCCCACAGGGGGCTCCCCTCAATCTGGATGAAGATCTCACCTCCTCAGATGACTCTCCCTGAGCCCAGAGAGAGAGAGAGAGAAGAGGAGGGATGGGGAATAGTTCACAGAAGACAAGGAGACAAGCCCCACCCTGGACTCTGGGGACATGGACTCTGGGGCTCAGCTGGGGGTGGACAAGCTCCTGAGGTGAGAAGGACCATGAGTGTCAGATGAGCAGCTTCAGTCTAGACCCAGGGTCTGCCCTGTCCTGTCTGGGGCCTGGTGTCTCCTCCTCTTCTCAGGCTGCTCCTCAGGTCTGCAGGGGGAGGGGCTCAGCTATGTTATAACTGGTGCTTCTATGTTTCCTTCTATGTCAACAAAAAGAGAATTTTAATGTATCGTCAAAATTAACTACTAAAAATCATTTTCTATTATGTTCAATATAAAGTTTCTTTTATAAAAATCTCTTTTAAAAGAAGAAATGTACAGTTTTCATGAAGTTTCAAACATATATAAATTTTTTATTCAGTTAGCGATAGAACTGGTATAATTGTAACCTGCTACAAAGAAGATATTGAAGAATAGGTACTTTATTATCCAGAAGGAAAGGCAGTTTAAAATTAATGTGCAGAGATACAGAACAAAAGCAACTAATGTTGATGGGGTGATAAATCTATAACCTTTGGAATTATCTTTTCTACTGAACAGAGACCACGTGACTTCACAGAAAACACATTCATGGTAATGATAAACATCCAAGTAAAAGATTATACATTCCCTAGATCATTACATAAATTTGCTTCCAATTACACAATCTTCATAATGACCAACATGAGACTAAAAAAGTAATGACACCCTAGTTTTCACTTACTTAAAATTTCAAGGATAATAGTTGAGGGAGAACTAACCACTGGAGAAAAACAATATCAAGCACATCACATTGTGGGATCCAGAAGAAAATCAGATGGGCCTTCCTGGGGGCCTCGGGGCTAAGTCTCAGCAAGGCCACTGCCAAGGTCCATCACAATGAACTGAGTATAATCCCCACCAGGGAGCTAACCCACATATGGAGAGGCAGATCTCTCCTGTCTCGCCCACTGCTCCCCTCAGCAATGTGTTTCATTAGATCCACCTGCTACCCACTCTGTCTCTCATGAATCCTCCCACTCCCCACACCTTTGCCCTGTACCCCAGTTCTTCTATGCAAAAGTAAATAAAAACTTTAAACAACAATAGAAAGAAAAGAAAAGAAAAGCAGCATGACCAGGAGAGACACGTGTCTCAGCTGTGACTGGAGTGTCCCCTCTAGGGCTTATCCTGACACTGTGCAGGGGGCCAAGGGACACGCTCCTGGGGTCCAGCTCCAGGTTACACAGGAGGGCACTTGGGGGATGTGGGCCAGGAAATGACACATGGTGATGGGAGAGGCCACACCTGTGACTACTCAGCCCCCCACACACAATTACACACATTTGAACACCCACACAACACAATGGTATGTTTCTAAATATTAAGAGGAAACCTCCTTTATAAGTGAGGACGTGCTCACCTTTAGAGGAGTTGACAGCCCCATCTTTGTAGCTAACACGCTGTATTATTTTTTTCTTAAATTCAGTCACATTCCCTTTTTCTTTTTAAGCTCTAATAACTTATATAAAAGCACAAGGATAAGGAAAGGAGGGAAATGAATAATAAATACAAATTAACACACAGGAAAAGAAGAGAAAATGTCAAAACTATTACAATCATTTTTTTAATAACTGGTCACACACATGACTGATGTATGACTCCCCCACTCCACCCTCTCCGTCTTCTCCTCCCACCAGAACCACATCAGTGTCCCCTGGGGGAGGGATCACACCTTCCTCCCCCCATGAAACTTTGCCTCAGGAAGTGGAAGGACCAAGTCAACACAGAGACACCTGGAGCTCAGCTCCCAGCTCCCCAAGTCACCCCAAGTCTGAGAGTCTCTTCTTCACTATCATCTTAAGTCAAGGAGCAGTTGTCTCCTTTTAATGGGTGCTGACACAAAAGGGAAGCCTAAACTTTCTGCTGAATTCCCCAAATTAATGACACAAATTTTTTTTTTTACAAATAACAGAAATTTACTGAGATTTGGAAAAATAGGTATATTTCTTCCATTCCAGAATAGGAAACAGAGAAAGTAGAACATTAGGCTCCTCTAAGTGTCCATCAACTGCCCTTTCCCTGAGGAGTTTGGGTGGCCAGGTTTTCCGCTAAGATAGTCCAGATCTGTGGACCCTCCTTTAGCAGTTGGCTTCCACGATTCAAATTCAAGTGGGTAAAGTAAATTCCAGTTAATTTAAGAGAGTAATTCAAACTCAGCCCCTTTCTTGTCTGAACACCTAAACACCCCAGTAAATATTTTCTTCTCTAAAAAAAAAAAAAAAAAAAAAAAAAAATGGTTTCCCATAGTAAAATTCATCCTACCCCAAATTGGGTCAAAGTTAGTCAATTTTACCCTTTGTGAACTCAGCACAAGGCCTGACCTGACTGTTCTCTCAGCCACAGCTCAGGAATCTGCACCCATAGCTTCTGCTGGACAAGACTCCAGCATCCAGGACTCACTAGAGGTTTGTCCATAGGGAACCTGCAGCCCCAAGAAGAGCCCAGGGCAGGACTGGGCAGGGAGGGGCCTCATGGGGACACCGTCTCAAGGGTGCAGGGGAGGAGGGGGGCTTCAGGCCCTGGGGGAGCCCCATCCACACCAGAGCCTGAGGGGATCCTCTCCCCTGGGGCACTCACAGGCTCCTCCAGAGAAGGATTGTTCATGGGCACAGAGGGCTTCTGGACCCCAGCCTCCAGGGGGCAGAGGGTCATGGACACGTCTCCTAAAAAACAGACAAAATATGGAAGGAGGGTCTCAGAGAAGGACTCAGGAGGGAAGGAGAAGATGTGGGAGCCATCAGTCATGTCATAGAAGGAGACGTCCCCATGTTCATAGTCCAGGAAGACCCCAACCCTGTGGGGAACCTGCCTAAGGGATAGTAAAGTATGAGGTTTAGTATAGGCTAAAAAATGTATTAGGCACTGCCCCACAACCAAGAACCCAGATAGGAGGGTAGGAGTTCTGTATCTTTTTTTCTTATCTTCCTTCCAGACCCCTAGAGCCCACTGACAATTGTCTCCACTCCTGACCTCCACTTCCCAGTAACAACGCCCTGATGTGATGCCCTCAAGACCCAAAACAGTCTTTTTCTTAAAAGTCCCACAGTAAATAGAGGTCAGATTCTTCTTGTCATCAGACAGCTTGATACCAGATCCAGAAGAACTTGGATCCAGAGTGATAGACCCTGCAGGGAGAAAGACCCATTATGTAAGACCCTCCTGTCTTAAAACAAGGTCACAAACCTCATAAACCAGATATGCAGCTGTATGGAAAGAGGGATATATTCCCTGAAATGAGAGCCTGGTGGCTGCAGCTCACAGGCCACCCCACCCCCAGCAAGAGGAGGAGAGGTCAGATATGTAAGAGGACCCTGGGGACCCTCCTGGACCCCAAGGACTAAGAAGTCCATTCAGCTCCCATGACCAGTCATCCCCAGCATAGCTGTGTGATGTCACAGCTGCACCCACCTCACCTCAATGGAATGTGCAGAGTCTGTGCCCACACAGAGAACAGAAGGAAAGGCCCAGAGAGAACAAAGTCACTCACAGGCCCGGAACCGCTTCTTCCGCCAATCTGCAAGAGACACATATGTCATGTGAGGGACTCGAGAGACTAAACACATCAGGGCCCATGCCTAGTTTTCTATAAGACAGTAACAGAATTTATAAGGGAAATGTTTGGAAACCTTTAGTTTATGCATCTAACTTTTAGATTCATACACACACACATCATGCTGCAGCCTTCCGTGACAGTTAAGCCATAAAGCTTAATACCCAGGGATTGAGAGGCTGGACACCAACTGAACAAAATGACCATCAATTCATGCTTTCAAGTCATCAGCCACACCCCCATCCTGCAAACTAGGTTTTCTTGCAAAAGTTTTATGGAGATCATAATGTCAAGGACTGCGTGTACTTGAACTGAATAGTCAGCTTCTCTCTAAGTCATGGATAAGACCCCAGCCATGCCTGTGAGCAGCCCAATGATGTTTTCTGGGACAACAAAGGCCTGTGGAAGCCTGAGACATGGAAGCTGATAAAGGTTTTCAGTGTTTCTGAATAAATCCCTTGTCAATCAAATCAAAAGAAAGAGACAACAGGATGGAGCTGCACATGGGGGTGACTGTGACATGAGTGAGGAGACTCAGGACACTCAGCAGAGGGCCCTGCTCACTCAGGAGGGGGTGGAGAGGGTTCTACGGAGGAGAGAGATGTGCAGAGTAGGGGACATGGACACACACTGAGATGATCAAAAACTAGGGACATCTCTCCATAACTTCATGGATAGTAGAAACAAAACCATCTCTATAGATAAAGACACAAAAATATTGAATTAACTCATTAGTTTCTTCGAAGGATAACCAAAAGACATGCAAGCTTCTAAGAAAAACCTCTGTACAAGTAGAATAATGACTACATAGATGTCATGTCCTAATCCCATGAACATAGAAAAATGTCCTTAGCAGAGGAAAGAGAAATCTGCAGGTG
>NW_023602899.1:0-9821 GCF_014898055.3 Talpa occidentalis
ATGAATTTCATCAATAATGTTCTATTTCTTTGAGAATGCCATTGAGATTTTGATTGGAATAGCATTGAATCTGTATATTGCTTTTGGTAGGATGGCCATTTTAATAATGTTTATTCTTCCAATCCATGAGCAGGGGATGTCTTTCCATTCTTTTGTGTCTTCTTCTATTTCTTTTAACAGTGTTTTATAGTTTTCTTGTGTATAGGTCCTTTACCTCTTTTGTTAGATTTATTCCCAAATATTTGATTTTTTTTTGTTTCGATAATAAAAGGGGTGGTTTTTTTGATTTCTTCTTCTTCAGATTTATTGTTTGTGTATAGGAAGGCTACTGACTTTTGCGTGTTGATTTTGTATCCTGCCACTTTACTGAATTGAGTGATGAGTTGAATTAGTTTTTTCTGTGGAGATTTTGGGTTCTCTATGTATATATCATATCATCTGCAAATAGTGATAGTTTGACTTCTTCTTTTACTTTTGGGATTCCTTGGATGTCTTTCTCTTGTCTTATTGCTCTGGCTAGGATTCCAGTATTATATTGAAAAGCAGTGGTGAGAGTGGACATCCTTGTCTTGTTCCAGATCTTAATGGAATTGCTTTCAGCTTTTCACCATTGAGAAGATACTGGCTGTTGGCTTGTCATAGATGGCCTTTATGATGTTGAGGTATGTTCCTTGTATCCCAAGAATTCAAGGGCTTTATCATGAATGGGTGTTGCACTTTGTCGAAAGCTTTCTCAGCATCTATTGATATTATCATATGGTTTTTTATTTCTTTTTGTTGATGTGTTGGATAACGTTGATTGATTTCGGATGTTAACCATCCTTGTGCCCCTGGAATGAATCCAACTTGGTCGTGGTGAATTATCTTATGGTACATTGTTGGATTTGATAGCTAAAATTTATTGAGGATTTTTGCATCAGTGTTCATTAGGAGATGGCCTATAGTTTGCCTTTTTTGTGTTGTCCTTATTCGGTTTTGGTATTAGTGTAATATGGCTTCATAGAACGTGTTTGGTATTGTCCCTTCCTTCTCAATTTTGGAAGAGTTTGTGAAGGATAGGCACTAATTCGTCTCTGAATGTTGGTAGAATCATTTGTAAATCCATCAGGTCCTGGGCTTTTGTTTTGGGAGGTTTTTTAATTACCATTTCAATTTCGCTGCTTGTAATTGTCTGTTTAGGTGTTCTATTTCTTCTTATCTAGCTTTGGTGATTGTAGAGTTGTAGGAATTTGTCCATCTCCTCTAGATTGTTGAACTTGTTTCCATATAACTGTTCATAGTAGTTACTGATTATTCTTTTGATTTCTCTGTGTCCGTTGTGTGTCCCTCTTTCATTTATGATTCTGTGTATTTGTGCTTTCTCCCTTTTTTCCTTTGTGAGCCCTGGCTAGGGGTTGTCTATTTTATTTATTTTTTCAAAGAACCAGCTCTTGGTTTCATTGATCTTTTGGATTGTTTTTTTAGTTTCAATTTCATTTTTTCTGCTTTGGTTTTTATTATTTCTTTTCTTCTACTGGTTCTGGGGTTTTTTTGTTGTTCTTTTTCTAATCTTTGAGCTTCGAGATAGGTGTTCTTTGAGTTCTTTCTTGTTTTTTGATGTGAGCTTCTATTGCTATATATTTTCACTCTTATTACTGCTTTTGCTGCATCCCATACATTTAGGATATTGGTGTCCTCCTTGTCATGCAATTCAAAAGATATTTTAATTTCTTCTTTGATCTCCTCGTTAGTCCAGTGGTCTTCCAGTAGTGTGGCTTTTATCTCCATGAGGTGGATAGTTCCTTGCCTTCTTTTTATGATTTATTTCTAGTTGATGCCTTCGTGGTCAGAAAAGATGGTTGGTATGATTTCAATCTTGGTGTATCTGTTGATGTTTGTCTGTGTGCCCCAGTATGTGATCGATCCGGAGAATGATCCGTTGCGCTTGAGAAGAATGTGTACTCCGTTTTTTGGGGTTTAGTGTTATAGAGATGTCTGTTAAGCCCAAATGCTCTAGGTCCTTATTTAGAGCTTTTTTCTTTACTTATTTTTTGTCTTGTTGATCTATCCATTGTTGATAGTGGTGTGTTGAAGTCTCCCACTACATATGTGTTTTCTCTGATGTCTGTTTTCAGAGAGGACAACAGTTGTCTGATATATTTTGGTGCTCTTTCGTTTGGTGAGTATATGTTAATGAGTGTTATTTCTTCTTGAAGTATTGTCCCCTTAATCATAATGTAGTGACCATTGGGGTCTCTTTTTATTTTTTGAGTTTGAAGTCTGTTTTATCTGATATAAGTATAGCTGTTCCTGCTTTCTTTTTTGGCCCATTTGCTTGTAGGATTGTTTTCCATCCTTTGACTTTGAGCCTATTTTATCTTTTGTAGCTAAATGTGTTTCCTGGAGACAGCAAAAGGTTGGGGTTTGTTTCTTAATCCAGGCTGCAACTCTGTGTCTTTTTATTGAAGAGTTTAGTCCATTTACATTTAGAGTTAATATTGATATGTTAGCATCTGTATTTGCCATTATGTTTGTCTTTCCTTTGATTTTATTTATTTATTCTTTAATAACTTTTTTTTTTTTTTTTTTTTGGTCTTCTTTCGTTGTTATTCGTCCCTCTGAGGTTCTGGCTTTAGGATTCCTTGTAGTATTTTTTGGAGTGGGGTTTAGTCGCAATGAAATTCCGGAGTTTCTCTTTGTCTGGAAGGTCCATATTCTTTCTTCATGGAGGAAAGAGAGCTTTGCGGGATAGAGTATTCTTGGTTGGCATCTGTTTTCTTGGAGTCTGTTGACTATGTCCCTCCACTCTCTCTTGCCCGTAGTGTTTCTTCAGAGAAGTCTGATGTCAGCCTGATTGGTTTCCTTTGAATGTTATCTGTTTCTTCCCTCTTGTCAGCTTCATTATTTTTTCCTTGTCCTGGATTCTTGGGAGCTTTACTATTATGTGTCTTGCTGTGTTTTTCCTTTCGTCGTGGAAGTTTGGTGTTCTTCTTGCTTCTTGTATATCAATTTTCAGCTCCTTCTTCTCATTTGGGAAGTTCTCTTCAATTATATCCATGAATATTTTCTCTGTTCCTACATCTCTCTCCTCTCCTTCTGGAATTCCTATAACTCGTATATTTCCTTTCCTCATGGAGTCAGATAGTTCCCGAAGTCTTTCTTCATTCTTTTTCCTTCGTACTTCTCTTTCCTTTTCTGTTTTGGTTCTTTTTATTTCTGTGTCTTCAAGATTACTTATTCGTTCTTCCATTTCATCTATTCTGCTTTCATTGCTTTTCCCAGAGTTCTTTAGTTCCTCCATTAATTCTTTGATCTCCTGCATTTCTCTTACTTCCCTCTTTAGGGACTCAATTTCCTTCTTCTGATCTATCACTTTTTTAATCATGGCAATTTTAAATTCTCTTTCTGGAAGGCTCAGAAGTTCTTCCAAGTTGCTGTCGTTGCAATCTGGGGAGTGGTTTTCTTTTTGTGGTGTGCTTCTTTCCTGAGGGAGTTTTTAGGTTGCGTGTGGTTCTTCTACTCCCTACTGTCTGTTTTCTAATTTGTCGTATGCGTTGGGACACTGTGTTGCTCGGACTGACTGACATCTTGGGTGAACTTCTCCGCTCCCCTCTGGCTCTTCCAGGAGCCATCTCTGTCTTCTGGGGGAGCTTTCTGCTGGTTTTAGGCAGTTTTTACTGAAGAAATGTCCCTGTTCTCAAATGGCGAAGCGGGATGCAGTCCCTGCGCCTCCGGTTTCAGGCACACTCTTCTGCGCACCCGGTCTGCCCCGGACGTGGGTGCCTGCTCCCTTTGTGGGCTCAGACTGCTGGTCGGAAGGGGCCTGGCGTGGAATAACTTCCCGGCTGGCCACTGGGTCCTCCAGAAACCTTCTGCCCTTTTCAAGCAGTCTTAAGAAATGTCCTGTTTTATAGGGTGTTAGTGACTTTTTTTTTTTCCTGGTCGCTAGGTGGCGCCAGAGATCTCTCCTATTGTCCTTGGGGGGCTGTTTTTCGCCTCCCCCCACCCCGTGGGACAGAGAACAGAGCGGGAATGGTAGGGTACACCTCAACAGCTTTGGGGTGCTGTGTCTGCCTTGTGCCCCACCGTCGTGGAGAAACCACGCCCCGAATTTTCGTGCCCCGGGTCTCAGTTCAAAGCCCTCAGGTCCAGGACGCGGGCTGTAGCCCAGTTCAGTGGCGCGGGAATGGCGCCTTTTGCACCGCTCCCGTGCCTGGGCGCCTGGATCCTGCTTACTCAGGGAGGGACCTTCACCTCAGTGAGGACCTCCGCGCGTCTCCCCGCAAGCCTAGGTAGTCTCCCCGCAAGCCTAGGTCGCAGGCGCGGGGACCTGGGCAGCCGCGATCCAGGTCTGCACTTGCTTTTCAAGCGCCGAGCACTCCGCGTTTCCGCGCCAGCTTACCGGCAGCCCGGGCTGTGTGCGCGTCTCCCGGGGTCTTTGTTCTTCTCTAATGGCGCCCGGAGCCGTTCGCTCACCGCCGCGGCGGATCCTGCAGGGTTCGCCTCAGCTCCCGTTCACAGGGTGTGGTGGCTGCAATAGTTCCTTTCCGCTCCCAGTCCCGCTTGCTGCGTCGTTTGTTCTTGTGGGCCGTTTTGGTTTGTTGTTTCCTCCTCTCTGCCGGTTGGAGAGTGCCGCCTCTGTGGGCGGGGGAGGGGAGCAGGGTTCTGCGCTTCCCTCCCTTCTAGTCCTCTTTTATGGCCACTTTCTTCTTCGGGCAGTTCGCTGGCGTCACCCGTTTATCTTCCGTGGCCAGTTCTCACTGGGACCTGCCGCTTTTCCTCCCTATTCACTTTTTTTAATGGGAGATCTTACTCGCAGCGTCTCCTCGCCGCCATGTTGCTCCGCCCCCTCCCATCCTTTAAATTTAATTGGTTTTTTGTTTTACAGAAGAGGAAATGGTTGGTAGGATGATCTCATTCTAGGAAATAAATTTGACGATTTTAGTGAGATAGAAACCTGTATCCAAATTCACTAAGATGGGACTTGTTTAACATTGTTGTTTTAATTTAGAATACTATCTCTTAGTGATAGCAATAAACATTTCTGGAATGGTGGTAACCTTGGAACTGAACCAGACAGTTTTTGAAAAATATATAAAAGATCTAATTACCTAAAATATCTTTACCAATTTAATGGAAATGGTGACTTTCGGGTACAAATTCAAATTCTAATCTGAAGAAGCATTACAAGGCAGCCTCACTGAAGGAAAGACAGCTGTATGTACCCACAGTGTCACAGGAGAGTATAGCAACCGCTCTGTGTGTCTGTCCTTGTCTGATTGTGATGAAACTACCAAAACCTTACTTTCTAAGGCTACATAATTTCTAACTTTAAATAAAAGAATTCTTTCAAGCCCAGAGGATGTTTTAATTCTGTAGAAGTTCCAGAAACTCCACGCCCTCTATTAATACTGTTAGACCCACTTTTGATATGTCTTGGGGTGAAAGTCCTGACAGGGATCCTTAGTCATCTATTCCCTTGGGAGGGCCTCCTCTCTCCCCCAGAAGCTTAGAGCATCAAATTGGTGTTTGGAGAATTGACCTGTTAGAAGAGTAGCTCTGGGCATGGCCCACCATGAGGAAGGAGACACCAGTCTTTTAGGAGGTCTCTTCTCCATAAATGCCATTATCCCTTCTGCGGCAACCTTGTCAACCCAGTATCTGGCCCAATATAAGCCAAGGTGTGTGTGTTTTTTTTTTAATTATTTAGCTATGCATACAAGAACTGGGGTAAGGGTAAGGCCAGAGGTGTGGGGAGTGAGAGGATTCATCAGAGACAGGGTGGGGAGCAAAACAGGCAGATCTACTGAAATACACAGCTGAGGGGAGCAGCTGGAGAGACAGGAGAGGTCTGCTGTGCCATGTGAGTTAGCTCTGGCTGGGGGTCAAACTGGTGCTGCAGTGCCTGGCAATAGCTTCATAGTGCTGAGCTTAAACCCTTGCGCCACCAGGCAGGCCCTCCAACTGTGTTTTATATAGTTATTTGGGATGAATGTTCCACCTATTTGATGACTAAAAACTTGTAAAGTGTAATTTTAGTTGAGGTATTTATATCAAAGCAGTAGAATATGAAATTTTTGTTTTAGCACCTAAAAAGAGAAAGATAAAAAAGCTATATAAATATTCTGTAACACTGGCTGACATTTCTGTCCATAGAGTAACAAATCCTTTATTTGTCTCATAGAAGAAACTTTGCAAGTCTGGAGCATATTTACTATGTTTACAATGACATTAAAAAAAAAAAAACCAAAAAACTTTTTCCTCCTTGTTTGTTGTCCCTGGGAAGAATTAGCAAATCTTAACACACTGATTTTTTCTCTCTGGGCTTGAAATTGGATGCCAAGGGGTTAAAGAGACCTTTTATAGAGTTGATATAAAAGGAAGATCACAAGACCATTCTTGTAAGGTGTCTCTCCCGCATTTTGGGAGTATATGGCCTCCCTTTGAAGTAAACACCATTGGCTAAACTATGAATTTATAAAAATTCTTGTGGAAAGTTGGCTATATAAAATTACATCTGGTTTTTCAAGTGTCACATTGATAAAAAGATATTTTGGAGGTAAGCTGAAATTCCTCATAATAGATGTTCATTGCTATATTCATAGGTATAATAATTACCTATGGGGAAGCTCTGTGTGTGTGTGTGTGTGTGTGTGTGTGTGTGTGTATGAGAGAGAGAGAGAGAGAGAGAGGAAGAGCAGTGAAAATTTAAAGGTATTAATGTAATATGTATAACAAAGCACATTCATAGGAATTATGAACTAAGTTGCAATTACTTTAGATCAAAGCCATATTATCCACATGGTCTGAAGAAAATGAAATAGATAGAAGATGAAACCTAGCTAAGGAGACAATTAATTTTCTGTTTTAATTTAGTTATTTATCATTAAAGCTATTTAGTTGACACTAGGTTAACCTTCTATATATTTTTTTCATTTCTTGTTTTATAATGTTTTATTTATTGTGACATATGTGTTTCTATATTATATTCAAATAATTGTTCTAGATCCAGCCAGCTGGCAGGGTCATCTGAATCTTTTCTAAGGTGGTGATTATAACATAGCTATAACGGTCACTTTACAAAGAAGGGTGGCATTTTGAATATGAGTGGAACTTAATGCCTGAACGTTAGCAAATAATTAAAAATAACACTGTGGCAAAATAAGAATTTCCATATTATCCTTCCCAAATTGTTTGAAATAATTTTATCCTCTGACTACATTACCTTTTTGAACACAATGTTCAGGAATTATCTGGCCTCTGACTCCCCATAGAAGGCCATGGACACATACATGTGCTCACTTTACCTCTGAAGGATTTAACTATATCTGCAAGTGCTTTTGGGCAATATATTTCTGTGCTAAAAACTGGCAGTTTGGTAGGAAGTATATGTATCCATATAAATCTATAGCAAAGAAAAAAATCCTAAATAAGAGAGTGACAGAAAAAATAGAATACAATGTAAATATTTTAGTTTAAAAAGTCAAACTTTTAAAGGAAGCAAATCTAAGTGAACTGAATAGACAATTTATTTCAGTGGCAGGTTCATCTCAGAAAATAGTCTCTAGTCATAGGGGTTTAATTCTCTCTGCAGATAAATGAGAGTGTTGCAGGTGAGGTCAGATTATTTTCTTTGATGGCTGACCATCTTTGTTTCCTTGCAAATGAGGCAATGCTTGCAGTCTTATCTCCAGAAGTGGCAGACAATTGAGCAAGAGTTTCTTGTCCCTTTTACCTGGACAACCTTGGGGACCTCATCCTGTTCTTTGATGGTCTGTATTTATGTCACTATCTTTGGCTTTTTCTTCACCTGGAATAACTGACCACCCTGCCATTCCAATTCTCTGACTTTTCACACAGCCTCCTAGCCCTTGAGGGGGTGTATACAATGGGTTCTCTCGTTTTTCTCAAAACTCCTTCCCAAGTCCTCATTGATCTTTCTCACCTTTACTATCTTTGAATCTTGAATATACAATTGTGATCAGACTTCTGCAAATTTTTGCTTTTCCCTCTCTCTCCTATTTGATGTGGGCTCTGGGAAAGAAGAGGTGTGTCTATCCCCCAAGGTTTTGGGCACATGATTAGTGCTCCATAAATTGAATTGGACATATGAGTTATTCATGAATTAAACCTCAAACTATAGGTGTCCAGTCTGCTCCCTTGTTTCACACTTGTCTCTTGCAGAACACACTTCTCAGCCCTCCTCACTATTCTACTTGCTTCCCAATTTTTCATTGTTCCAATTTCCTATCAGTTCACCTCATTTATTTTTGTTTTCTGCTATGCAAATTGTAAGACAAAACAAATGACCAAGGCAAAATATACCGAAAGAACGACAACAAAAAAAAGAAAGATGAAAGTGATAATTTCTTGTTTTGTATGTCTAGCCATGAACATTCTTCTGAATCCCATACCCAGATTTCTAGCTTAGTGAGTCATTTTTGTGTCTCCTGTCTGGTTTTAATTCTCACAAGGAGTTCCATGCCTTTAACAAATCTTCAAGGAGCCTGTTTTATAACCATCAGAACACTTAAAATCTAACCATGACCATGTTGTTACCCAACATGACATTGTGCGTCGGTTTTCTCTTGCCTTTCTCCTCAAGCGCACTCTGCTTCAAAGCACCTCAAAACTGTCTGCAGTGACCTGCTCCAGCCTCCACAGTCCCCATGCTCGCTCCTGTCTGCAGTTTCTTTTTGTCTTCTCAGAGAACCCACACCCTTCATCTTTCCAACATCTGCTCTTCCCTGTGCCTGACACCTCATTGCTTCCAAGAGCCCATCCTGCGGTTTCCTAACCCTGCTCATCCTGCTTATCTTGAGTTTTTCTGACTCTGAACTCCACTTTGTGCAGAGTTAATTCTACATATTTGGTGTTAGTTTGTTCTTTGGTTGCTTCATAGTTATCAAATATCAGATGTTATCTACTAGTTTTGTTTCTGCAAAACTTCGGTAAAGTCATCGCGATAAGGCCATAAACATCTTTGATAGCTCTCCCTATTGCAATGAAGGACTGATTTAATAATAGACACATAATAGTTACTCCAGAAATACTTAGGGGTAATGCAGTATTTCTTTAAATTTTGTCTCTCCCACAGATTGCTTTATCACCCTTCCATTTCTATAATATGTAGAGGAAAAAATGCTTTGCTTGCTCATCAAGTTTTCTGAGGATTTGGTTTTTGCCTTTAATCTATCAGGGTGAGCCTACTATTCTTCTTTGAGTTTCTCCTCTCACTTTTTCCTGTGCCTGTTACAAATAATTCCTTTCTCCTTCCCAGAATCTCACAGTAACTTTCCTTTTTTTGCTGTTCTACCCAGTGGCCTTCTCTGGGATTGGTTTCTTTGTACTTATTCACAAATTATAAGGTTTTTCCAAGTGCTTCCTTGCATCAAATCCCTGCATAACTATGTCATCTCTGTGATTGGTCTAATGTCTCTATGTCATTTCGTATCTGAACTAGACTCAAATTAACCTTTCTTTTTGTTGTCTCCTGAGCTCCTTTACATATGAAAATTTAAAAATTTAGGTAAAGATCTGAAAATCATTAAGCAGATCTTTGAGCAAGGCTTAGCTCTAGCTTTTGGGAAACTTCACACCAAAATCAGGTCTCAAATATGAAAATTATGTGATTTCCTTCCTGGAGAGTCTCAGATTGACATTTAGTTAATAGAATTACAGTAGGTAATTGTACAAAATATTTCACTTGTGGGGATTATTAAAGATTAGTAATGTGTGTCTTTACTGGGCTTATTCCATTAAAAGTCCCAAATCAGCTGCAAAATCGTCCTGCAGACTGTGGTGCACCATGTGATTAAAATACTGATTCTGGATCATAGACC
>NW_023602900.1:0-9820 GCF_014898055.3 Talpa occidentalis
TATCAATTTTCAGCTCCTTCTTCACATTTGGGAAGTTCTCTTCAATTATTCTTTGAATATTTTCTTGTTCCTACATCTCTCTCCTTCCTTCTGGATTCCTATAACTCTTATATTTCCTTTCCTCATGAGTCAGATAGTTCCCGAAGTCTTTCTTCGTTCTTTTTCCTTCGTACTTCTCTTTCCTTTTCTGTTTTGGTTCTTTTTATTTCTGTGTCTTCAAGATTACTTATCGTTCTTCCATTTCATCTATTCTGCTTTCATTGCTTTTCCCAGAATTCTTTAGTTCTTCCATTAATTCTTTGATCTCCTGCATTTCTTTTACTTCCCTCTTTAGGGCCTCAATTTCTTTCTTCTGACCATTGTTTTCCCTCTCTAGGGACTCAATTGCATTCTTCTGATCGTTGATTATTTTTCCCTATCATTGTTTTCCTTTATGACTTCTGTCAGTTTTTTAATCACGGCAATTTTAAATTCTCTTTCTGGAAGGCTCAGAAATTCTTCCAAGTTATTGTCTTTGCAATCTGGGGGCTGGCTTTTCTTTTTGTGGTGTGCTTTTTCTCTGGAGAGTTGCTAGGTTGCGTGTGGTTCTTCTCCTCCCTACTGTCTGTTTTCTAATTTGCCGTATGCGTTGGGACACTGTGTTGTTGGGACTGGCCGGCATCTTGGGTGGGCTTCTCTGTTCCCCTCTGGTTCTTCCAGGAGTCATCTGTCAGTTTCAAGCAGCCTTTAATGGAGAAAGGTCCCTGTTTCTAAAATGCCGATGTGGGGACACACTCCCCTGTGCGCCTGGTCTGCCCCGGCGGTGGGTTCCTGCTCCCCTCTGGGCTTGGACTGCAGGCCAGAGGGGGTCTGGCGTGGGCGAACTTCCCCCGCTCACCTCTGGCTCCTGAGGAAGCCTTCTGCAGGTAGTCTTTACTGAAGAAATGTCCCTGTTCTAAAATGGTGATGTGGGACACACTCCCTGCGTGTCTGGTCTCAGGCACACTCTTCTGCGCGCCTGGTCTGCCCCGGCTGTGGGTGCTCGCTCTCCCTGTGGGCTCAGACTACTTGTTCGGAAGGAGCCAGGTGTGGGCTAACTCCCCAGCTGGCCACTAGCTCCTTCAGTAGCCTGTGCTGGGGTCAAGTCGCTAGGTGGCGCCAGAGATCTCTCCTAGAGCCTTGGGGAGCTGATTTTCCACCCCGTGGGACAGGGAGCAGAGCGGGGATGGTAGGGTACACCTCAACGGCTTTGGGGTGCTGTGTCTGCCTTGTGCCCCACCGTCGTGGGAACCCACGCCCCTAATTTCATGCCCCGGGTCTCAGTTCCAAAGCCCTCAGTTCCAGGACGCGGGCTGTAGCCCAGATCAGTGGCGCGGGAATGGCGCCTTTTGAATCCCGCTCCCCTGCCTGGGCGCCTTGTTCCTGCTCACTCAGGGAGGGCCTCCGCCGTCTCCCCGCAAGCCTAGGTCGCAGGCGCGGGGACCTGGGCAGCTGCGATCCGGTCTGGATCCGCGCCACTTTCCGCGCAAGCTTACCGGGCGGCCGGGGCTGTGTGCTGGTGCTGGGCTCCTCCTGGGGGGCGGGGCTCTCTTTAATGGCGCCTGGAGCTCACCTCCGCGGCGGATCCTGCAGGGTTCGCCTCAGCTCCCGTTCACGGGGTGTGGTGGCTGCAATAGTTCCTTTCCACTCCAGTCCCGCTTGCTGTGTCCGTTTTTCTTGTTGGCCGTTTTGGTTTGTTGTTTCCCTCCTCTCTGCCGGTCGGAGAGTGCCGACTTTGTGGGCGGGGGAGGGGAGCAGGGTTCTGCGCTTCCCTCCCTTCTCGTCCTCTTTTATGGCCACTTTCTTCTTCGGGCAGTTTGCTGGAGTCGTCCGTTTATCTTCCGTGTCCCAGTTCTCACTGGGACCTGCCGCTTTTCCTCCCTATTAACTTTTTTAATGGGAGATCTTACTCGCAGCGTCTCCTCGCTGCCATGTTGCTCCGCCCACCCAGTATCTTCTTTGAGATCTAAATCCTATTACTTCTGAATACCATGCTGAGTTGGGTTGGGAAAAGAATATAGATGAAAGTTTACTGTGACATACATTTGGGATAAGATGAATTTCTCCTCTACATTGAAATAAGAGTTTGTACTCTGGAAACAACTTTCTCTAGCAAACTTTCTCTACCAACAACAGACAAATAAAAAAACCAGGGTAACATCAAGAAAATACATCTAAAATATTCTCTAATGACTAACACTTTCCTTCATTATACTTGAGTAAAGAATGTGGTAGGAGTTACTTAAATAAAAGGTAATAAAACAACAAAGATTAGAACAGATCTAATGGCTCTGGTCTCATAGGAGACTAGACAAAAATTCGTTGATGTAGTTATGTGTAATATTTATCTGTAAATAACAATGTAGCCACTGACCAACTCATGAGAATGAGAAAATTAAGTCCCAGAATGTGGTAATACTCATATCAAAGAATGTCATTGTATCATCTGTTTGTTGTGTCATTAAACATGATGTTTCTGGAAAAAAAAAAACTATTAATATTTACATATTTGATAGCATCAATTAATGAAAGAAACCTGATATATATGGGACTGTTGATGTCCCAGAATACAATGACAAATGTCATGGATGCTTTCTGTCTTTTAGCCATGTCCACCTAGATTTGCCGGGGTTTTAGTGAGGGCATGTAGTAAGCTTAAGAGACATATTGTAAAAAGTCAAAGTCCCTGAGATACTCTATATAAAAACTGAAAATACTTTATACCTGGTATAAGTCAAAAGATTTTTTAAAAAGATTTATTTTACTTATTTATGCAAACAAGAACTGGGGTATAGACCAGAGTGTGTGGGGTGAGAGGATTCATCAGAGGCAGAGTAGGAGCAGAACAGGCAGATCTACTGAAATACACTGCTGAGGGAAGCAGCAGGCAAGACAGGTCTGTTGCGTCATGTGAGTTAGCTCCATGGCCAGGGATTGAACTCATGCCTGTGGCCTGGCAATAGCTTGATAGCTAGCAGTAGCTTGATAGCCCTGAGACTTTTAACCCTTGTGCCACCCGGGAGGCCAAAATATTTTATTGCTCAGGAAATGACTTTGCTGAAAGTGAGGGAATAGAAAGTCTAAGGGCTGCTTTTGTTGGAGACATATAAAAAAGATGTAAGTATGCATAACAAGTAGCCATAAGTTCTCAGAAATCCCAAATAAATATGAAAGGGGGGAAAAAACAAAACTCCCATGATCATATTATTGGAAAGTATGGCTTTACAGGTTCTCTGATAAGTGTGTTAGAGTGCAAATACCATTCAGATGCCACCTTAGAAAAATTTAAAACTAAAAACTAGAATCTAAATTAAAAGCAGAAAGAGGATATATGCCCTAGGGTAGAATGATTTCAAGGATTTTGTATCTTGTGTAGTACATTCAAAAGGAAAGAAACTCAAATTTGTATTATATCCTCCTTTTGCATCAAAAACAGGAGAAGCAGTGTTTTATGACATACTGATTTTTTCATTCAAGTGTTTTCAGCCTAAATAACCCCTTAAAATGTTCCCTATTAAAATATTAATGAGTTAATGTCCAGACATGTTGGTATCTACATTTCTTCATTGAGATTGTAAAGTAGTAACATCCAACTCATATTATTTTTCTATAATGTAGTATTTGAAAATAATCTTTGCCCCTAAATGGAAAGTCCACAATGCTCAAATTCAAATGAAAAAATATGAATGAATAGAAAACAGCAATTCAGAGTGAAGGGTGTCCAGTGGACTATTGTGGAAGGTTATTGGTAATTTGGTGATGATATAGTGTGGTAGCATACATTTGAAGTGATGTGAACCTTACTTCTAAAACATACAGTGTTGTAGGCCAACATTACCTCAGAAAAATAAAAAAATTGCAACTCATGCCAAGATTAAATATTTTATAATATTCCTAAAGTGACCAAAAATAAAACCAAATCCAATAGAAAAATTACCCAAAGTATGAAGTTACAAGTTTTAGAAAAGAAGATAGAAATGGCTCTTTAACAGGGAAAAATATCTTCATACTTATTCACAATAAGGTAAATACAAATAAAAAACTGTGATTTTAGTTTTGTCTTAGATGGAATAAGATTTAAAGTACCCATTTCTGTTGGTGATGCTGTGGACTATAGAACAGGTTTTTTTTTTTTTCAAATAAGAAAAGGCCCAAAAGAAGTTTAATAATATTATGTATATTAATACATAATATATATAATAATATATAAGGGAGAGCAAGTAGAACTGAGTTACACATCCAAGTAGCTTCAAACACCATCTTAAATAACCTCAGCTAAGACAAAGGAGTGGTAGGGTTGTGGTATGAAAATGGAGGTTAGTTACAGGAAGTACAATGCAACTGAAAGACAACTGTTTAATATCTATGCACAAATATAGCAATACCAAAGTATATAAAGCAAATATTAACAGATTGACAGCAATGAAATAATAGTAAGGCACTTTAACATTCCCCTTTCAGCAATGAATCCCCCCTTTCAGACAGAAAATCAAGGAAACAATCGCCTAAATAAATTAGTTGAGGGCCTCCCTGGTGGCTCAGGCGATTGAGCACCGTACTGTGAAGCTGTCTGCAGCCTCTGCAGGGCGGGTTTGATCCACTCCGGCCAGTGAGAATCCCACATGGCGCAGCAGACCTCTCCTGTCTCGCCCGTTGCTCCCTCAGCTGTGTTTTTGGTCAGTGTGCCTGTTCTGTTCCCTGCTCTGTCTCTAGTGAATCCTCTCACCCTCCTGCGCATCTGGCCTGTACCTCGGTTCTTATATAAATAAATAAATCTTTAAAAAAAATTAGTTGATACTGAATTAATAGGTATTTACAGAGCACCTGGAACATTCTCAGTGACAGACTATAAGTTTGGACACAGAACAAGTCTCAATATGAAGAGTGAAATCAGAACAAGTATCTTGGCCAAAAGAAGAAATGGGGGAAACCACATATGGGAAACCACATATCTGTGGAGAATAAATAAACATGCTATTGAACAACTTATGTTTCCACAAGGAAATCAAATGTGGAATAAAAAGCACAGTTGGAGATGAATGAAAATGAAGATGCAACTTACCAGAACTTACGGGATACAGCAAAAAGGACTACTAAAAGGGAAGTTTAGAGCAACACAGGCAAACCTAAGGTAAAAAGAAGGACCACAAATAAGAAAATCTAAGCTTATACCTAAAGAAACTAGAAACTATAAAAACAAAACCAAAAGTCAGTAGAAGGAAGGAGGTAATAAAAATTAGAGTAGAAAGTAATCAAATAAAGGTCAAAAAAGACAATTCCAAAGATTAATGAAACCAATAGCTGTTTTTCTGAAAATATTGACAAAATAGCCAACTTACCAAAAAGGGAGAGAGAAAACACAAATAATGAGAAGTGAGAGGAGAATTTATGAGAGAACTACAGAAATAGAACTATACAAAGTATTATGAACAATTATATGAATCGAATCAGAAAATCAAGTCGAGTTAGGCAATTCTCGGAAACATAAAATACTCCAATAATGAATCAGGAAGAACTAGAAAACCTGAACAGACATATCATAAGTAGTGATATTGAATCAGTGTTTAAAAGCCCCCCCCCAAAAAAAAAAACAAACAAGGGCCAGATGACTTTGCTTGTGAATTCTACCAAACATTCAAATAATTAATACCTATCATTCTTAAATTCTCCTTTCAAATTGAAAAAGAATGAAAAATTACAAACATCCTATGAAGCCAACATTACTGATGCCAACTCTGATGCCAAACCAGACAATATAAAAAATGCTATAGACAAAGATCTTTGATGAAAATAGGTGCAGAAATCCTTAACAAAATACTAACAGACTGACTTCAATAGTACATTAAAAGAATCATACACTATTAGCAAGTGGATTTTATTCCAAAGACGCAGAGATAGCTCAGCATTCACAAATCTGTAAACATATATAGATACACCAAATCAACAAAAAGAACAAAAATAACATATCTCAGTAGACAGAAAAAAATACTTTCAAAATTCAGCATTTATGATGAATTTATGATGAAAATCCCTCAACAAAATGAGTTTAAATAAATATACCTCAACATAATAAAGACCATCTGTGACAAACCTACACCCAAAATAAATATTAAGTGGTGAAAAGCTAAAAGCTTTTACCCTAAAATCAAGAAAAATGGGCCTCCCTGGGTTAAGTACTGCATTATGAAGCAATCTGCAGCCTCTGCAGCGCAAATTCAATCCCCGGCTGGCCAGGGAGCAACCCACATGGCGCAGCAGACCTCTCCTGACTTGCCCACTGCTCCCCTCAGCAGTGTATTTCAATCAGTCTTCCTGTTCTGTTCCCCACTCTCTCTGGTGAATCCTCTCATCCCCCGCATCTCTGGCCTTTACCCCAGCTCTTGTATGTATAAATAAATAAATCTTTTTAAAAAATCAAGAAAAACACAAAGATGTCCAATCTCATCACTATTATTCAATACTGTGTCATAAGTGCTAGTAAGAGCAATTAGAAAATTATATAAAAGAAAAATGATCATTTTTGCAGATGATATGACAATATACAAAGAGAAATCACAAAGATGCCAGTAAACATTATTAGAAAACATGGGCAAATCCAGAATTGTGGCAGGCTACAAAATCAAAATAGAAAAATCTGTTGCAAATAATAAACTATCAAAAGGAAAATAGACAATCACATTTACAATGACATAAAAAATTAAGTACACAATAATAAATTTAATGAAAGAAGTGAAAGATCTGTATACAGAGAAGAGTAAGATGTTAAAAAGAAATACAATAAGATACAAAAAGATGGAAAGATATTCTGTGTTCCTGAAATGGAAGAATAAACATTGTTAGAATGGCTATATTAATTAAATAAAATACAGGTTCAATGCAATCTCTATCAAATTCCCAACAGCATCCCAAATAGAACCAAATAGAACCAAAAAATCATAAAATTTATTTTTAACTACAAAAGATCCCAATGGCAAACACTCCTGAGAAAACAACAAAAATAGAGCTATCACACACCCAATTTCAAATGATCTTACCACAGCTCTTGTAATTAAAACATGGCATTGGAATAAAAACAGACATCAATGGCACAGAATGGAGAGTACAGAAATAAAACCACATACATATGGTGTATATACACAATAGAATACAAACTAGCTATAAAATAAGGGTGCAATCCTGCCATTTGTGATAATACAGGTGGACTAAGGGCATTATACTTAGTGAAATAAATACAGGAATAATAACACCACATGATTTTACTCATGTGCATGTAGAGAAAACAAGTGAACTAAATTAAATAGAAATAAAGTCAAACTATAAGGTTTATTAACGGTTATCAGAAGGAACGGTAAAGGATATGTATGGGTAAATTGGGTGAAAAGGGACAACTGCATGGTGCAGGATGGGATTGGACTTTTAGTGGTGAACATAAAGATAGTATATTCATGTGTTGATCTTCAGTTTTTCAGAGCTGATGCTTACATAATGTTATAATGCAATGCTACTTCAATAAAAGAAGAAAACTTCTAGCAAAAAATACAAGTAAAATAAAACCAGGGATAACTGCTGTTCTTAAAGGAAAGAAGCTCACAATTTAAATTCCAGCTCCAGTATTGTATCTTCAGTGTAGAGAGATTGCTGATTATAAAATTATATAAGATACTTCTGTCATATTTTAACCATTAGTCAAATCAATGAATTGTCAGAAAACATATTAATAATAGTAAGATAAAGAACAGTTAGCATTCATATTGATGAAAGTCAAGCTTTCCTCTTCGACATTAAAGTAAGACTATATTTCAAATACGTTGATAATTTAAAACTATCTTTAAAACAAAATAGGCTTTAGGTGGCGCTGGGGTTAAGTGCCTGCGCTATCAAGCTGTCAGTAGGCACAGCAGCATGATTTCGATCCCCGGCCAGGGAGCTAACCCACATGGCGCAGCAGATTTCTGTCTTGCCACTGCTCCTCTCAGCAGTGTATTTCAGTCAATCCACCTGTTCTGCTCCCCACTCTGTCTCTGGTGAATCTTCCCGTCCCCCTCACCCCTGCATCTCTGGCCTACACTCCAGTTCTTGTATGCATAAATAAATAAAATAAATCTTTAAAAAAGCAAAAACAAAATAGGGTTTGCAATTACTGAGAAAATTCATTGACAGTAAAAAACTACTTGGCAATGCCAATAAATGTATAAGTTAGACTATAAATTTGGCATTCCAGATGGCACAACTGAAAATTTAAAGTCTTAAGAGTCTTAAAGGATTTTGTCTGTAATATATATATTGAAGAAATTTTTAAGAGAAATTTTCTGAAGAGACTTGAGGTCACCAATTTTTTCTCCTAATGTAATGATAGCAGGTCTCTCTCCTTGTTTTGACAAGCTGTAGAGATGTTGAACACACTATATTATATTGAAATTACTCAGTGATACAGTGCAATTCCAATGTTATTTTATGTCTTGAGTCTATTGTTGAAGGATATAATATGGAATTTTGAAACAAAACTCTAAACCAAGCAAAGTCCAACTTAAAACATGCATTGAAATATATTCCCAAACAATAAAGTTGATCCAAAGCAGGGTAAGGTGCACCCCCAAACCCCCAAACCTGCCTGTTCTAAATGAGTTCTGCTATCCTCCTCCTCAAGATAAAGTATACTCTAGTATGTAAGACCTTTAATGGAAAGGAACTTTAATACAATTAGTGTGCAGTACAGGAAAAGGAAGAATAAACTTTCCAAATCAAGCAGCCAAAGTTAGCCATCCCCTCTTGGGTACATGCCCAGCCAAACAGGTTTAGTGCAAAGTATGTCCACTGAGGTCTGAAAGCCTGTCACAAATCTAAGGTACCTCCTAGTGGGGACCCACTAGGAAAGGGCAGATGGGGCCCAGCACGTCTGAGACAGAAGCAGCAAAATCAAAATCAAGATAAAACTGCCATTGTTAAATTCCTCACAGGTCTCTCAACCATATCTCTTTTAATCGGTCAGAACAGAGGCAAGCACAGTTACTTCACGTGTTTCTCTGCTCCATGTGCCTCTCCAGGCCTCCTTTTTCTCCCCATCTTTCTTCCTTCTCCTTCAGTCTTCTCTCCAACTTTTCATTCTTCCTGCTCAACTCCACCCTTTCCTGAGTGGGGCAGGGAACCTGGAACATCTTTTTTACCAGGGGAACACCCTGTTACAAAGTGAGTTGTACATAGGAAATAGGACAGGATTCTAAGTATTCATTAAAGTATCCCTTTCTGTTGACAAAACTATGGGATAAAGAACACTTTCATACATCTCTTAAAAATGGTACATTTTCTCTTACCATTTGAATTGTCCATTTCATATTTAAAAGTTGGTTGGTACCAATATATATGCACATATGTAAAATTTTGTACTCAAGTTGTTTTATTGTATCACAGTAAATGAAGACTAGCAAAAGCCCATTAATAATGGATTGAGAAAATAAATTAGTGTGCATCAACATATGACACAAGAAGATAAGATTTTGTATGTAGTAATAGGAAAAAGTTTATTGTCCATGGTAATGTTTCTAAGACAAGATGCTCATATAGAAATTGAAGAGAGACTGGAAAAAGAAAATAAATTGAAGAGACTGATAAAATAGATTATAATAACCAAGAAACTTATGAATAAAAAATGTAACACAAGTCATAATGCATATGAACAATCTGAAGGACATTTGTAATATATAACACAGATAACTGGTTAACTTCCTATATTATATTTACTTTTAAAATTGAGAAGAAAATGTTATGGAAAAAGCAGAGACACAAGCAAACATAACCCATAATG
>NW_023602901.1:0-9810 GCF_014898055.3 Talpa occidentalis
AAAGTGCAATTTTAAATCAGTATGGACACAGAGACGTCATTGACAATGTGACAAATGTACATAGACAGGAAGAGAGTAAGCCAATGCAGAAATGTCTTAGCAATAGGAGTCAAGACAGAACTGTACCCTGTGGGACAGTACCCTTTCCACTCTACAAAAGCACTTCTTCCAGTTCGCTTTCATTTATCCTATCACATCTTTCACATAAAGTTTACTAGTAAGGTCATATACATAAGACACTTGACCTGAAGGGCTAGCACAGTTTTTCAGTAATGTGACCTCTTACATGGATTGTTGAGATAGAATGAGTCTTTTCTTGCTTTCCTATCAGTATTTGACATGATAGAGAAGCTGTTCTAGAGCAGACGTGGAACTGGTTGGAAAGTGGGGGGACAAGGACATGAGACGTAAGGAGTAGACAGTGATCCAGTGAGGAACTTGGCAATGGACATGAAAATATTGTTAGAAAATAATTAGGTTATTCTTTTCTATCTTTGTAGTAATTAGCTTATTTATCTCTAAATAACGAGACACCAGTGTACAAATTACAAGCCTTTGGCATAGGGCTTGGATCTCAAGAGAGAGAATGTATATCTAGATGATAGAAAGAAAATACCTAGAAACCTTACTGACAAAACTGGCTTTCCTGGTGCCTGCATTCCAGACTTTAACTGCGTTATCCAAACTCTAAAGGACACCACACTAGTTTCTCTAATATTAGAGATATGAGAGAAATCTCCCTGTATTTCAGGATTTAAATTTTTTAAAATGGTGGATAAGAAAGACCTTGTAGAGAGCAGAGAAGTCTCTGAACCAGAATATTCAGTGTAAGATCTGAAACTAAAAATTATCTTCAATTTTGAAAGTAGGAAGGTATTCCATGCCATATGTTCAACGTGCATGTGCATAAGGTTAAACAAATCCAATACCATCTCATAACTTGGTTTTAACCCTGAAAAGGAAAACCTAATGTTTTCAATGGATCATAGATAATTCATTAGAGCAAAAACTCTCAAATTGTAACAAGTGTGACTTTTTTTGTGAACTGTGAATCCATAAATGACATATGAAGAGGAATCAGACCTTTTGATGTGTCTGTATAATTATGATTATATAAACATTAAATGAGGAAATGTAATATGTGAGCTACTGACTTTATTCTCAGCTTCCGTTGGCTAGCACCTCCTCTTCTTTCAAGTGTCCATGTGGAGAAACAAGTCATTATCCCCGCTCTTGCCCATGCGCATCCCCACCTTCCTTACTGCCACCTGATCTCAAACAAAAATGGTCCTCCTACTTCACACTCCCTTAGCTCCTTGACCATCAATATCACTGACCACCACTGCAGTTAAAATGTTGTGTAATAATTTGTACAGTGAGGATTTTCTCTCAATATATTCTCTCTTTCAAGAATAAGTATGGTATCATTAGAAAAGCACTTTAAAGTATGCAGACAACTCAGAATTTGCTGGCTGTATAAAAAGCTCACTCTATATACAACATTTTAATTAATACATAGAAGGATTCTATTAGCTCTCTTCTCAATGATAGTGCTCCCTTACAATGTGTATAGTGTTTGTATTATCTTCCCTGAGTCCTCTGAGGTAGGTGGTGTCTGGTTTATTTTACAGATAAGAAACTACGGCTCAGACAGGTTGAGTGCCTCGCACAGGATCATGTAGTCTAGTAACTGACAAATGAAGGCTCCAATCAAGTCCCACTTTTCTTTCTCTACCACAGCTGCATCTTAGGAATGCCCTAGTGTAGCATCCTTATAAACATTTATAAACATCATATTTCTATTCTGAACTAGTATCACTTGCTATTTTGACTATTTTATGAGAATGAAGTTATGTAGCAAAATGATATTTGTAGAAGTTCAAACAACTGCAGTTTTATATTCTCTGCTTTGAAATTTTCATCTTTTGCTAACAATATACTTCTAGATCACTCAGTCAATATTTATCTATTTTCATCCCAATGCTCTTCTCACGTGATTGTCATGCTTACAGTTCCTTTTTGGTAGACTTTCTTCTTATGCGATGGAATCACAGCATTGCTTCTTATTTTAATGTTTCATCACGGAACACCTAATAATATAAAAAATTCATTGGCCTATAATGGAGTTTTATCTTTCCCAATGTTTTAAAAATGTTTAGAAATTATTTCATTTCTTAAACAAAAATCACAGTAGAATTAAATACACATTTCCCACAGGAGATAAAGATTGAATGTAAATCATTAGTAACTTTAAGCCAATAAAACGGTTTCATTGGGATGATTTTTTTCACATTCAGTTTTTAAGATGCAATACTAAAGCCAGAAAGTGTCATAAAAAACAAGTCCAAAGCACTTTTTGTACCTAAACTAAAAATTGCTTTTGCAGCCTTTGACTTAGAAGGTACTCTGCTATTATAAAGCAAGTGTAAAACAAAATGTTTTCAATCTTTTGAAAATTTAAACATAAGAAAATGTTTTTGTCTGTGTGAGGACTCTTAATTCTTTCACTCACTTCTTTCACACACAGTTTCCAAAATCACAGCACAGATTGTCCGAAAAACATTTGTACTAATTGTTTTATTATGAAATTTGAGTTATCATTTCCAAAAGCATGAAATGTAAATGAAATTTTTTCTTTTATCCAAGCCTAAAAGAATAGTGAATTTTTTTTTATAACAGGGCAGTTGGTAAAGGGTGAAAACAGTTATTTTAAAGGATAACTGTAATTTTATCCAGGTGTGTATGTATTTATCTATTTCCTGACATTTTTAGTGGTCACCATATCAGAAGTATGTAGGAAAGGAGTGAGGTTTTTGTTTGTTTGTTTTTTTTAAAGTTATTTTTAGGTGTTCTTGAACTATTTAGATCAGTGCTATTTTAAATAAGACCCACAGACTGGTGCTAATATACAAAATGCTTATACCAGTAGCCCAGATAAATACAGAAATTGAGAGTATGCAATTAAGCTGATAGCAATTCAATAATCCTGAAAAATCCAAGTGTGTGATTCTGTAACTCAATCTATGAAGGATTAGAAAAGTACACAATGCGCCGAGTCCTTCATCACAGGTGATATCCAGAAGTGTTGAGCTTGTTCAAGGTCCAGAGACTTATTCTGTGAAAAGTCAGATAGTAAATATTTTGGACTTCCCAGGCCACACACAAAGTCTCAGTTACTCAACTCTGCTGCACCAAAGAACCATAGGCAGTGTGTAAATAAATGTGTGCGACTGTGTGCCAATAAAACTTTATTCATGGACATTGATACTTGAATTTCACATGCACAAAATACTATTTTTTTTCCTCAACCATTTAAAAGTGTAAAAACCATTCTTGCTCCTGTGGGCTATACAAAAAATGGGCAGTGAACTTAATTTGGTCCCCATGCCCAGCTTGCTGGGCCTGAGTTGGATCACCAGCCCAGCTATCTTTGGTGACATATACTGTGATTTCCTAGTCTCAGCATTCACCTTTGTCTCTGGAATTTTAATTGCCACTTACTCTTACTCTGCATATTCAAGTATACCTTGGAATTCCTAAATTCCTAGAACATTGTTTAATAAAGTCCAAAGGAAAAATATTCCAAGTATAGCTGTGGAAGTAGGTTTAGAATGATCTCTGACCTACCAATTCAGTTTAAAAAAATACTAAGATAAATCCAAGACTAAGAATGAAGACCCTTTATCAGGGTGCATAAGCATAGAAGAGGATTAATTTAATTTGTTGCCGGAGTTGGTAATGATGGAGGATGAGTTGAAATCCTGCTACATTCTTATACTGACATGGAGAAGTAATCTGTTTTGATGGTAATAGCAAAAAACTGAGTAGATTGTGTGAGTTTAACATCCAAAATAGAGAATTAATTACTCAGGTTTCCTCCCTCTCTGTCTCATGCTGTTTTTCTGTCACTATCAACAGAAACCCAGTCTTTCTCTGCTCCTATAGCAGACCCGCCATCATGCAGTCATTCTATTTCTTTTCTCAGAAATCTCCATTTAGCTTACTAGAAATGGTTCTTTCCTCTCTATCTTGAGTACTGCATTCTTTTATATATGAATACTACATAATTTTATTACTTGCTTTATCTTTCATATCCTCATCAAATTACGGTATTCATGTTACATGGTTGCTGTGGTTTTACTTACTCATTTTTCTCTTTCATGTAGTGCCTTTCTCTCCACCTCACTTAAAGCTCCCTGTCAAATGTCTGCAGGTAACTGAGCAGTACACTCTGAGCGAGTCGACATTGAGCAGACATTTCACTTGTGTAGTTTTCATTTGTTACTACTCATTTTTTACTGAGATCTAATTGACACCTAATACTGTATTAGTTTCAAGTGTACAAGATAATGATCTGACATCTGCACTGACCATGAAATGGCCACTTACTGCCATCCTACATAACCAGAATTTTTTTGTCTTGTGATGAGACCCTCCAAGACCTACTCTCAAGGCAGCCCTCAAATTCACACTACATTTTGTTCATTTTTAGTCCATACTTAAGTTGCTCTTTTTTTTTAACTCTTCACTCTTTTGAAAAGAGAGTTGCTTGGGTTCCAAAGGTGGATATCCCTTTCATCAAGCTGAGAAAGTTCAGTTCTTGGAGCTAATGTGATTGAATCTCCTGTCAGAGTATATATTCCTTTCTTGTCTACTTCATAATATAAGAGGTAAACTTTTGTGTGCATGCCATGGCATTTTTGGACTAAGTCAAGCCCTCTAAGGAAATGAGAACTATGAAACAAACCAGTGTTCAAAAGGAGACATATCCTTGGAATATGAGCAAGCCCATGAATGCCGCATTTTGAGTAAAGTGTGTTTGATCATATGCACACTGTCTCCCACGTCAGCATTTTAAGTGAGGAAGAAACTACCTTCCTGATATTTGAGAACAAAGTGCAAAAGTTGGCCCCTTCATTATAAGTCCATAAAAGGATTCATTTTTCAAATAACTTTTAAATAGGCAGCTTCCTATTTTTCACTTGAAAATCAAACTGTTATAAGAACTTTAAACATTCATTATTTAACTACATAATGTCTTATTATTTTAGTGTATTTGTCAATAAAATTTATCGTTCTCTATCTGTATATTGAATAGAGTGCAGTTGGCATAGTGAGTCTGTAAATGGCATGAAGTGGGGTGTGCTGACTCCAGTTAGAAGCTTGGAGGCCTCCACTAGGCTGTATCAGTGGGAGCTGAATTATGAAATTGTTGTTTTGTGTATTTTGGTAGCTTTTACTTTATTTAGCAAGGTACTTCTTTAAGATTATGAAAGATTTTTTGAATATTATTTGTAGAGATACTTCTAAACTTAAAGAAAAGCTTCAAAAAGCCAGTTTTCTTGAGACTAGCAGTGAAAAATACATTTGTGGTTTTTTGGTAAAAATCCTTGAGCTCTGCAACCATGTTCTAGTAACATGTCTCATAAAGCCTCTGGCCTAGTACTTCTCAATTAATTGCATTCTGGTCAATGTGAGCAAATAGTGAATGGCGTGATTATGGCTTATTTGATTTGAATATTACCTATTCTGTGCTTCTAGAAAAGTATTTTAGCAAGGATGTGATCCTTAGTTCATGTAAAAAAAAAAAAGTAAAGATGTATAAAACCAGTTTACCTTAATTGTTCTCAATAAAAATGTGGGTACTGGAAAGAATTTCTCTATTTAAAGAACCACAGCTGGAAATTACTAGACCCAGTACTCCAACAATACAAACTACTACTCCTGCATTATTGATTGCTTCTACATTCTCCTTCATAGTCAATGAATGATAGTGGTGTATAAGACCAAATTTCTAATGCTTCTGTCCAGGAGAGAGCCACTGTTACATGAATAGCAGATCTATAAGCCCACAAAATAGACATGGCAAAATTGAAAAAAACTATCAGTTTAGTTTTAGTCTTTACTCAAAAGCGAGTCTCACATAAGGCCAAAAGAACCATGAAACATAGTTTTTGCATCATTGATGGTTAGAGTCAGTGGGGACAGTTTGCTAGTATTTATTAAGGGGCGTGCTGTTTTTTCAGTGCTGTGTTAGTGATATGTCATGCCTGGAGGAAGTCACCAGTTCTTTCATTTTTGCTTATTCTACTTCTCTGTAATTTATTTGTTCTATGATAGTAGTTTTTTAAATTATTGCCTTACATCTCCAGTCTCTCTTTCTATATACTTTTCACTTACCTCTTTACCGATGTCTCATTGAATTCCTATTTTCTGTAATTCTGTAGTGTGATGTACACATGGAGATTTGAGGAGTGACAGTGGAGGAGGAGATTTTCTCCCAAAACAGTCCATCCCCGTCCTTCTTCCCTCTTTTGTTCTTCCATGGAGCATACTTTCTTCTGTTTGTGAGACTTAAGTTTAATTTAAACAATCCAGGTAAGAATTTCTCTTTGCTCTGCAATATTCTCAAATTGTCCTTGTTTTCCTTTTTAACTTCTCTGACTAGAACTTTGTGCTTGTTCCTGAGTTTCATTCATTTAAGGATTTGAGGAAGTGAGACCCCATGCTGGGGAGGTGGTACAGTGAGTTGAGCTGGGGCTTGTCTGGTTCTTTATAGGACGGATTTGCTCTTCCTCAGTAGTTGTGTGAAATGCACGTCATCAAGGTTTGCTCTACATAGTCAAAGATGTATCTCTGTGAAAGAGCAAGGATGACGGGGTTTCTCCTCTCTGATATTGGATTATTTTCAATTTAAGGAAGTGATAGCAAGTCTTTATTTGTTTGTTTTATTTTGACCCAGTGTTCCTACTATCTCCAGCAGGTGTTTCTGTCCTTTTCCAACTAGTGGAGAAAAAGAAAACATGACAAAAGATGCGTGCTCTAGTGGCGGCATCGTTAATCTGCAGAGAGGGTTGGGAACTTTGCCTGGCATTCTCTCCTCATTGCCATTCTCTCCCCACCTTACACACGCACACGCACATGCACACGCACACGCACACACATGATCTTATTTATTCTTCTGTTTGCCCCAAATCCTTGTTTCCTATTCTAAGGTGTAATGAGATCTGACATAGACTGCTACACCCATGTTAACACAAACTCAGATTTACCACAAGTTCCTTCATCCCAGCCTTGTCCTTATTTCATTAACTTCACAATAACGAGATCCTACATACATGATTGAATTTGTTAGACTCCTACATGTAGTGTTAAAATGAAGTTGGACTGTAATTAATTAGCTTGGCTTGATTATGACTCATACCTCTTTTCTTCTCCTCCATTCCTCCCAGGCATGGAAAACCAAAATGGTGAGACCTGATTTGCTTTTCGGTGTGTAGGCCCTCTGATGCCAGGGAGGGGTTTTTATTCTAGATGTGTTTTTCCATTTTTCCTCCCCACTTCCTAAATGCTATCTCAGATCTATTTTCCCTAAATTGGGAGCTATTAATGACAGTTTTCAGGATTTTACCCATCTTTGACCCAATCCTTTCTTTTCTTGGAATCTTTCTACTCCTGAGCACAACTTTTGAAAGTGATGGTACAGTGGTCTCCTTAGCTTGCTTGGTTGCTGCTAACATCGTTCCCTTTTTTTTTTTTTTTTTTAAATAGTGATTTTAAGTTTATTTCATAATGCTTTAGGATAAACATTCTATAATCTGGCTTCATTCTGACATTTTTGCTTTGACGTTCTTTACTAGGCACTTTTCATTTTTTGTCATATTTAATCCTTATAACGTTCTCTTTAATATATCATGACTGATATTATCTTTAGTTTACACATAAGGTTGAAAGAGTGAGGTTTCCTAACATCACATAGCTAAGGGGTGGAAGTTCAGCGCCCATGCAGACCTGTCTGTCTCCAAAGCCTGTATCTTCCTCTTTCGCGCTGCCTCCTCATGTTTCTGTCTGGAGCTGAGTGGTACATCAGTAACCCTCCTCTGGGCTTTAGTTACTTCCAGCCCTAAGCTCCTGTGTTTATGGTTAGTGGAAAGAGAAGACTACATTTTACTTTAACATAAATTTATTTGACTTTACATTTAATAGGGATGGTCATATATTTCAAGTTTAAATATATATTTACATATTTCTGTAGTTGGGAATTTTAGTTATATAAACCTTTTGTTTTCTCGACTCATTTTTCAGGTGCTTTGGAATTTCACTGCTGTTCTTGTTAACATATGGTGTTTGCAATAGTAAAGTTGGAAATTTTTATTCAAATGTTAATTTCTGCCCCTATATTATTCTGTCTGTACTTAACATTTCTTACTGTGCTGAAAAAGTGTCTGAATTGGAGGGAGCTTGAGGCAGTGAAGCAAAGCAAAATTAAATAATCCATTTGGAGGTTAAACCTTCGATCTTGACCTAAACAAACTGAATTAACTAACCAAAGATTACATTAAGTAGACTGCAAATCCCTGGTTCTCTGAGAGTTATAATCTAAAAGATAAACCGTCTGGTGTCAGTGCACAGCTAACTTTTGTGTGCATAGTCAATAAATAGCAGATATATCCAGGTTCACAGCTGCAATGTCATGGTATTGCAGAAGCTGGGATTGCAGTGGAAATAGTGGTGGTCTGTTAGAGCAGGAAGTGGAGAACATAGAGAGAACGATGGACAGAATAGAGCTGCATAGGAATGAGGTCACAAATGGTGTGTGTGAGAGACAGAACTTTGAAGATGGTGAGAGTAGAGAAGAGAGAGAGCTACTTGGCCATCCACGCCCATTCTTTAATCAAGTGCTGTCCAGACCTGTGTCTACAAGACCACAGCCTCCCTTAGCAATTTCGCGAGAATCAACATTCAACATTAATTCCTCACCCTTCCTTAGTCAGGAAGGTAAACAAAAACAGTACTCAGGTGATGAATTTCTAGTGGGTGAGTGTGAAAATTTTATAGTCTAGAGGGGGCACAAAGCATCAGGGAAAGGATAAGGTACTCAGAGAGTACCTGAGTACAGCGGGGAGTGACTTGCTAGATGATTAGGTCATTTCCTTATTTCATCACTTTGCTTAAAACTTATTAAGTCTCTTGCTTAAACTATTTGACCTCTCCCTCCTGGACTTCTAAATCCTCATATCTAGGCTGTCTTTTGTGGACTTGATAATATCTATACACTCCTTTTAGTTAAAACCCAAGTATTTATTCAAGCCCTGTTCACTGTTTGGCTTTGTGCCAGGCATGGTGGTGTTTACCACATGGGTCAAAGGCACTGAAAGATCCCTATCAGGAATAAAATTCTTAGATTTTTATCCTGCCCATCACTGGCCGTGCTACTCCCTTCTTCGTGAATTTTCTTTACTGTATTGCATGTGCCACAGGACCAAGAGTTAGGAGAGTTGTCTTCCTTCTTCAATAATGCCACTTCCAGAGCAGGTCTCTTCCAATGACAAATCTCTTTTGCTTTGTGCCTTATTAAAGCCACCCTCCTGAATGTATTTTCTACAACCTCCTCTTCTCTCTGTCCATCACTCGTGGACACTTTTAAGCATCCAGTTCGTAATCTACGCCGAAACTCTGGCCTCTAGCCAGAAAGTCCATCCTTTCTTCTAACAATCTCCCTTCGCTCTACTTCAGCCAGCCTCTCTGAGACCTTTTTCTATCAAACCTTGTCATTCACAGTATCAGCTCCACCTGCGAAGCCTTCATTTTCAAGTGCTGTGACCTTGTCACTTCCTGTCTTTCAATTCACTCACTGCTTACCTGTGTCTGGAGAGCTAAGTATGATGGGAGGGAAAATAGAGACAACAGTTCTACTTGGCCACTTATTAATTGATAATCATAAGCTCACGTTAGCTGCAGATTTCCTGGCAAGTCTACATTTCCCTGGTAAGCTCTGTATGAAGGACCTAGTTCATGCTTTTTCCTCCT
>NW_023602904.1:0-9779 GCF_014898055.3 Talpa occidentalis
CCCACGCGCGCACCTCCACCTTGGAAAGCTGCAACCTCCCCCCCAACAGAGCTTGCTCCTAGGCTGTCGCCCTGCCTTTCTGTTCCCACCAACGCCACAGCATTGTCTGCTCTGTTCCTGCAAATGACGGTACCAGAGTGTTCACGGCAGCTTTATTCAACAGAGCCAAGTGCGGGAGTCAGCCCAGCTCCCCGCAGCAGCAGAGAGGGGCGCGCGCAGCGGAGCGCACGGCGGAGCACCGTGTGCAGGCGAGACTGGACGCACGTTCTGGAGGAATGCATTGCGAATATGGGGCAAAAGCAGCTAGACACAGCAGAGAACCCAGTGTTAGAAGTCAGGACAGTGACCGCCCTTGAAGGGGTGCAATGACTGGATTGGCGGGGGCGGGGGGCGCGGCAGAGCTGGTTACCTGACTCTGAAAAATCTTTGCGGGTTAGCTACGCTGGAGAGTATGCCTTTCGTGTAGGAGTACTGTATTTGAATTAAAAGCACGTTTTTAAAGCATAGTGTTTTGGAACAAAGGTCTAGTGTCATTTGTTTATAACAAGGAGTCTCAAAAATGTGGGGGTTCACGTGCCCTGCGCTCCCCAGCCTTCGCCTGTACCTCCTTTATCCTGCTTTCTGCCTCAGCAGTTCCGCCAGGTGGCCACCAGGTGGCGCTCTGTCACAGCAGAAGCCCGCACCTCCCGCGTCTCTACCGGCTGCAGCTGGAGACCTCGGTCCTCGCACAGGGTGAGGTGCAGCCAGCCTGACCAGAGCGTTGGGCAAAACCCAGCTACTCACACAGCAGCTTAGGGGCCCCGGCAGGCCACTTTTCAGAAGCTCCAGTTCTCTCCAAAATGGGACAACAGTGAAATATCGCTTTATACCTGTTAGGAAAGTATTAGTAAGCAGGAGGCGTGCCAGCCCACCCTAGTGCGGGAATGAAGGATGCTCCAAGCTGGCTGGCAGCTAGTGCAACAATTGCATTGCATCCTTTTTTTGGTGACGTTACAGACATTGCAGTGAGCAGCCATTCCTCTCCGAGGCATATATTCCGAAAGTGTCGTCCCAGGACATAGAGTTGAATCTGTCACCCAGTGTGGAGGCCGTGGCTGGGTGCTGGAGGCCATCCGTGCCTGGCGTGGTGGGTGGAAAAACGTGGTGGGTGAGAAAGATGGGAAGGGGCGACCTTCACACACACACGTATGTTAGCTTGTAAGAACATGTACAGATGCATGTCAGACAGATGGAACAGGGGAAGGCAGGAAGGAGGAAAGAAGAAGGAAGAAAGAGAGAAAGAGAAATAAAATGGGGATGAGAATACGAGTTTCTAGGATTGTTGTGAAAAGAACCTAAGTTGCAATAAATGCAGCACTTAGTAGGCACCCAACAAATTATTTTTTTTCTATTTGCACCTCTATACACTAACATTTATCCAGTGCTGACAGTGGCAATGCTCTAGGCACTTGTAACACAATGAGCAAAACAGGCCAAAAAGACAAATTCCTGCCCCAGTGGAGCTGGCTTTCTAGTAGCTTCTAGCCTACTCCACCAAATTGGGCATAAAAGAAAGGGCACGTTTTCCTAAATCAGATGACTGTAAATCTGATTTTATGGCCCTGCCACCTTGGACTGATGGTAAATTCTGTCATTAGTGGGGTTCCCTCTTCACCCCCAGGTCTCAGGACATGACACGTTGGGATGTGTGCATTCCAGGCACCTGGCCCCAGTAGACTGGCCACTGCTGAATTGCTCCAGGGTGCACCCCACAAAAGCCTGGAGGAGCCTGGAGCTGGGCCCCGACAATGCCCAGTGGCCTCCTCTCCTGCAGCCTGCACCTTCTTCTCACCCTCAGGTTCACCTCAGAGAACCCCAAAGTAGGCAGCTGTCTGCAGACACGGAATGCCCTGGCAGGTGAGCCACACTCTTTGGGGAGCTGGGAAGAGAGGGAGCATCTCAGAGAACCAGCCCAACAAAGTCTCAGACTTCAATCTTCCTCAAGAGGCCATACCAAACACGGACTCACAGTCAACAGCCCTGATGCTGTCCACATGTCTGGATTCTGCTCATCCGGCACACAACGGTTCAGCTCCCTGAGTGGTGTGTGAGGCTGTGAGTGGTGACTGTTGACGGAGCTGTGAGGACCTTGGTGGCAGGTGTCCGGACCAAGGCAGGTGACTTGGCCGCCAACAATAGCCAACTCTGACTAACTTTGATCAAAATACAAACTGCACATGCATGCAATGTACTGTGCATGTGTGCACACATGTGTGTTGTGTGTGCACGTGTCTGTATGTGTGTATCCAGTGGGTATGTGTGTTTTCCCGTGTGTGTATTTATGTGCACGTTTGTATACAAGATACACGTGTGTGTGATGTCACATAGTTTGTAGAAGCAGCAGCTTAGCTGCTTTCTGGTCTAGTATCTGCCTGAGAGAGACAATCCAGGGAGATGATCTGATTCTCCTCTCCCTGTTCAGGGCCCCCATCTTTTGGCCAAGGGAGAAAGGTGCCTGGTGAGGGGCAGCCCCCAAGGCCACTCACAGTGGAGAAGGTGCTTATTAAGTATCTACTGCAGGGTACGGACTTCTGAGTCTCAGTTTCTGGGGGTCAAGACTCCCGGAGAATGAGGTTGGGTGCTTCTGGCCCAGGTGGTCTGTCAAGCTGCAGCCATCAGAGACAGTGCCGGGGTCATCCCACAGCTGCCTCGTGGGTGCTGCCAGCCCCACGCCTGATGCCATGGCGCTGACTGGCTTCCAAGAGAGCACAGCAGGAGCCCGCATGTGCTCACCTGGAGGTCCCGGGTCCTGGTGGCTGCACAGTTGGCCTATTCCACGTGGGAGGGCACATCAAAGGACGTGAAGACCCAGAGTCCGAGGCAGTGGGGCCATCACGGGGACTGACTGCCCTCCAGGGAAGAAGAGGCAGCGGGGAAGCAACCAGAAATAACAGCCGCCTTGGAGTCCCCAGTCTAGAGGAAGACTGAAGAACGGCCTGTGTCGGTAATTGTTGGCTGAGGACACGTGCATCAGTGCAAAGTGGAACCCAAAGAGGGAGCGATCTGAGTAGGAGGGTAAATAGAAGTTCACAGCAGAGGTGGCATGAAGGCCAGAGCAGGCAAAGACGGGAGTGGGGATCAGGGGTGGGGGTTCGACCGAGCTGACAGGGAGACTGGACAGAGAAAGCCTTTGAAAGCCCCCAAGTGCAGATATGGGGCACCGCCCCCCGGCTTCCTGCCCCCAGAACTCCAGTTCTCTGGCTGCCAAGGGAGTCGGACTTAGCGTCTCTGCTGGTCAGGCCCACCTGCCCCAGCTAACTGGCCTTCTAGGATGAGGCATGGGCCCTGCCCTGCTGAGCCTGCCCTGCACCCCAACTGAGAGCCATAGTGGGGTGGCGCCTCCATGGCCACCCAGGGTCACGTGCCCTGGCCTCCCTGGCCATTCTGGGACTGAGGACACCATCGGGCCCTACCACCAGACTTGGCCATCCCCCCCACCCCCGCACGCACACATAAATTCCCACTGGCTCCAGGCCAGCGGGATATGAGCTTCAGCGGGGCCAGGGGAGCTGCCTTGCCTAAGGCATCCGCCTCCCCGGGGCACATTAGGCAGGCTTCGCTGGTCAGAGCAGGGCGAGTCTGCAGAGAAACGGGCTGGGGAGGGGGCTCAAATCCCCAGAGGGGAGGGCTGCCTGGTCCCAGCTGTAGAAACAACAAAGGGGGGCACACAAGGCCCTCTCCCTCCTCCCCCTGGTGGGAAAAGGCGGAGGAAGAAGAGGAAATTAAGATGCAGCCTTGATGCCTTTGCTGCAGCCTAAATAGTCAGGGGCTGGAGTCAAGTTCACCTTCCCACAGGCAGAGCCCAGCACCCAGGAGCCAAGGATGCCTTCCTATAGGTTCCCTGCAGTATGCACCCAGGACCCAAGCAGGAGGGGAGGGGCGCAGCTCTGCCTACACCCCAAGGGGCCACTGAACACCAGCCCACCAGCTCCAAAAGAAGCTAACTCTCAGGTCCAAAATAAAATTCCCTATGGCCACCAAGCTTAGAGGGACAGGCCTTGTCCCAGAGCTGCTAAAACCTCAACAGCAGGAGGGTGAGAGGTTGGAGAAAGGGGGGTGTCCCAGCACACCCAGTTAGGAAACTGCAGAGCCAGGACTCAACCCAGTTTAGACAAGCAGGCCTGGGGCCCTTTTTAAATCATTCATTGACTCAAGCATTCAGTCAACTTATGGCAAATATTTCTAGAGCTCTTCCCTCGTGGCAAAGACTTCCCTGGCCCAGGGATCTTGTGATGAGCAAAAGCAGACATGGTCCCACCATGTGGAGCTCACATGGAAGTGGGGGAGACAGACCTTACACAAATTTTAAAAATATCTAATCACTGGGCCTCCCCTGGAGGCAGCAGTTGAGCGCTGGACTGCGAAGCTGCCCGCAGCCTCTGCAGCGCCAGTTTGATCCCCGGCCACCGGCAAGGGTCCCACATGGCGCAACACATCTCTCCTGCCACGCCCGCTGCTCCCCTCAGCAGTGTATTTCATCAGTCTGCCTGTTCTGTTCCCTGCTCTGGCTCTGGTGAATTCTCTCACCATCCCGCACTTCTGACTGTACCCAGTGCTTGTATAAATAAAATAAATAAATCTTTAAAAATATTTTAAAAAATCTAATCACTAGGTGTGAAGAAAAGAAAAGGCACTTTTGTTTTATTTATATATTTTTTAATTGAGGTAACATTGTTTTATGACACTACATGAGTTTCAGATGTGTAGCATAGACTACAGAAGCTTACAACCACAGGTCAAACTACCATCATCACAAAATCACAGTGAGACATCACCTCACACTTGTTAGGATGAAGAGGTGCTTGTAAATCATGTCCATGCACCAGCAGATATAAACATTGGGATCGATTAATAATGTCTGTCATGGCCACTGGAATGGGAGGTGGCGGCATGCGTGACAGATACATATTTTGCCTGATGTATGCGCTCGCTGAGGATCCTCCCAAAAGAACTAGACACATTTCCAATTCTCCTGAAATTTGCTGTGAGATAAGTGGAGAAATATTTGCAGAAGAAGCCAGGATACAAGGGGGGTTGCTAACTTCATTCATGGAAAATTCAAGGAAATGACATAAAACCAGCAAGGAGTGATCAGTTGCCACTAGGGTGATGTTAGTGAAACCTTGAAGGACACACGACTTGGGAGCTTGTTGAGGAAAAGGCTCTCACGTTAAGGAGGAGAACGTACTTACATCAAAGAATGTTGGGTCATCTCTGCTTCTGGCCTGGCTCAGAAGGACTTCTCTGTTCCTGGTCTGATCCCCCCACACCTGTGACTCATTCAGGCACAATCTCTGATGAGGCACTTCTCCCCAGCATTCAGAGCTCCAGCCCTGCCATAGACCCATGGTGAGGACAGACCTTCTGTCAGCCCGCTCCACCCAGCAGAGGTCTTGGTGGATCTTGTTGCTTGACTGGGCTTCTGAAATTGAGCCCATGGACCACGGCAGCCACCATGACCCTTCCAGACAAGGATCCCAAAGCTGGGTGTCTAGGACTCACGGGTGAAGACACCTATGGCCCTTTGGAGGCCAGACCTTGTAGACAAGGAAAGGCCCCAGGGAGCCACAGGGATGACTCTTTCAGACCTTGGTTTTCAGAATGCACCTCCTCAAAGGAGCCGGTTGCTTTATTAGTTCTCCAAACAGCACGTCTTCCTAGATCAAGACTCGGGTGGAAACACAATGGCCACAAAAGTGTTTTTTGTGTCTTGGTTTTCTGGGTCTCCCCCTCCCGCTCCAATATCTGTTCCCCATTATTGGCCAGACAAAGCCCATCCCAAGATGCCTGCGCCTCCGTTACAGCGAGCATCTGTCCCTCCTCACCTGCGCGTCCACCCCTCTGCGTCGCCTCGAAATCTTTCATCTGGTCGACACTCTAAGGATTCAAAGTAAGGAGGTTCACATTGTCAAAGAAGCCTTGATCTGAATGCCTCCCCCCACTTTCTCCTTAAATGAGTTGTTAACAGGAACCCAAGTGTCTGTTGAACCTAAAATACTTTTTTTTAAAAAAAAAATAACATTTCAAGGTAACTTACGGCGCACACTTTAAGAAGCGAGGGCTCAGCGTGTCCCCGGCAGCTTCCTCCTTGAAGCTCTGGTCTTCAGGGCTGTGGGAGGCATCCAATCAGACAGGCCGCCGCTGAGGGCCAGGGAGGAGGGCTGCCGGGGTTTTATTTCAGATTCGAGCTGAGACCATGAAATGGAAGCAGGAGGAAAAGTGAGTGAGCGACGAGTGTGTGCATCTGTGCGACGGCCAGAATAATGAGTCGCACTAATTCATAGAATTCCATTTTGGCCATCACGCCGGCTCCCTTTTCTCTTGAAGGCCACTTTGAAAAATCCCGTTTTCATAAGTCATTTACTTCCCCTAGGAGGGCAGGCCTTCTAAAAATATTCCCCATTTCTTACACCTCAGAAGCAAATTATTTATGTTAAAGCAGCTTCGTTATCCTGGCCTCACCGGGCCAGCTGGGAAGTGGAGGTGACTTCCAGAAGGCGCCATTGTCAATAGCAAAGACCTAGAGGGGTGTTCCAGGCCAGGCCCGGCTTCCCGTCAGACCCTCCGGGTCAAGAGAGCACGTGTGGGTCAAAGAAGAAGTTCCGCCCATTTTTCCACAAGCGTTTCCAAGCCAGACACTGCACTAGGCACAGGGAACCCACAGTGGGAGATGGACCATCCACGCTCACGGAGTTGACCCTTCAACGAGGTGGACACTGGGTAAAGACATGAATGGATGAGTTGTGTTGGGAGTGTGAGGGTGAAGGGAGGGAGAGAGGCTTCCCGAAGTGTGCACCTGGCATTTATAGGCAAGTAGTCAGGGCCAAGGGGGCACCCCCAAATGGCAGGAAGGAGAGGGTTAGACAAAGAGCTAGGGGGTGCATTCTTCAGGGAAGGGGGGCCGCCCAGGTGGGGACAGGCTGGTACCTTCAGGGAAGAATGAACTGGGCTGGGCACCGAGGAAGAGGCCAAGGCCAGACAGTGAATTTTGGGGCCACTGTTTACTCTTCGGGCAGACCTCCTCTGCAAGTTCCCTGAGAACCGAACCCACAAGACAAGACCCAGGAAGGACAGGGAGGCGGGTGGCAGGAGTGACTGAGACCCGTCGCTGAAAGCGCGCTCCCTGGCCCACGGCCCCCTCAGCTCATTGCTCCACCTGGGAAAAGGCAATTAAAAGTCACCTCTGAAAAGTCCGCGGGAGGGGATAGGCTTTAACTGTTGGTGGAACCTGTCCGTGCCCCCAAGAGGGGAGCCCTTCTCCCCCCTTTAATCAGTCTCGAGTTCTGTCATTATTCAGTGGTGGGGAGAGAGCGAGAGCACTCCCGGGAGGAGACTTCATTCCTCCCCTGTCCATCAGGCAATTAAGTCTTAAAGTTCGCAGCCCTGAAGGCTTCTATGGGCAGAGCCAACTGGTGTGTCTCCATAATGAGGGGGACCTTCTGCCCCCGAGGAGCATTTTCCAGTTGCTTTTCCTGGCCTCTGCCTCCTAGAGAGGCCACCCTTAGAGGGTGACCGGCCAGGCTGGGGGTGAGGGCAAGGCTCCTGGGGAGCAAGCGAGGGGCTCTGATGAGAAGCAAGGCCAGAGCTCTGGAGAAGGCCCAGCCCGCGATGAGTGGCCTTCTGTGAACCACCTCATCACCAGCCAGCCCTAGGTCAAGCCTCTTTGAGGGGAGTGTTAGCCACCAGGTCCACTGTGTGCTTCGCAGAGAGAGGATGGTTCACCCAGATATGGGACCGCGGCTGGGTGTCTCCCTGGCATACCTGGCTGGATGGACCAGGTGCAGGTGGGTTGAAATCTTGCCTATATTAGTTTCTACCCTAAAAACTAGGGATACAGAGGTGCAAAACAGCTGGGGAGGGTAAAATCTTGGGGTCTGGGAGCACGTAGGGGAGGTAACAGGAGGTCACACACCTGGAGGGAAACACCTCTGGACATGCTAGGGGTGGGTGAGCAGCCCCTGCTTCAGACTAGGGGTAGAGAGCCAGGAAGGCCTCCAAGGAGGAGTTGCAGTGAGGGTACAAGTGCTCCAGGCTTAACTTGTCCTCTCGGGTGCCTGCCTGGAGGAGGTGAAAGTGCCAGGGAATGAGCCTGTAATTGCTGCCCACACCCCAGATTTTAAGGAATCACAGAGGCTGACCTCTCTATGGGGCTCAAACCTATGTGCTTCAAAGCAAAAGTCGTTCCCCCAATGCTGGAAGGAATAAGAAGGATCTTGAAGAACCCAAGGACCCTACCCATCCTGAGCCCCAGGAGCCCCCTAAAATCATGGGTCAAAGGAGCTTATGGGGGGATGCTTGGGACAGCACCAGAGTGGCTCCTCCTACCTAAAAAGGATCAGTCCCAGGGAGGGAAGGAGCCTGAGGGCCCTGAGCATCTCAGGACCATTTGCAGGGCAGCATTTGCCACACTGTTCTTCAGGGGGTCCTGGGTCCCCACTACTTATTAATAAGGGCAGCAGTAGCTGCATAGAGGCCAGGCGCATTGCTGCACCATTTATGGGCACCCCATTTTATAGACCAGAGTCAGGGCCGGGAGTGTGGACCGTCACAGTCTGGGGTGTTCACGCTGAGCTTTCAGCCACTGCAGCAGGACGGCACTGGGGTTTGGTCCTCTGCATGCGGCAGCCCACCCCTCTGCACTGAGACCACCGAGGAGGGGGGTCCTGCTGGCAGCACCTCCACCCAAGCCTGGCCATGCTGCAGATCCCCCACCATGAGCCTGAGCTCTCCTCATACCCACCAACACCCGAGCAGGGCAGGAGCCCCGCCGGGCATCATTGCCTCTAAAGAGTTAATTGTAATGGAGGGATGTGTCTCCCCCACTCTGCCTGACCCCCGTCAAAGCACTACCATGATGACATGGGGCCGTGAAAGGTATCTCTCAGGTGGCTAAATGAGCTTTCATATTTTGCAAGGCAGTAGGGAGGGCAGGGCTGCTTTATTTCAGGAAAGCTTCCATGAGGCCTGTGCTAGGAAATCTCGTGAGGTCTGTGCCAGGGGTGGTGGTGGCTGAGAGCATCGCTCTCTACAATGCACCAAGCAGTGCCAGGCCAGCACGAGACCAGCCAGCATGCTTTCCTGTTTTCCTAGAAGCACCCCTAGACATAGCCTGGAGTGAGGCTCAGCCTTAGCCACTCAAAAATTTACAATGGGTGATCTCCTAATCCTCCAAAGGGGCAGATGTGTCATAGCAGTTAGGACTCCTTTGGTTACAAGTATCAGAAACCATCACCCTAAGTGGCAAAACTGAAAGGGTATTGTGTTAGCTCTTATTAACTGACAAGGCCATGCCCAATTGCCTTTAGGTACAGGTTGATCCAGGAGCTTACTTGTGTCATCAGCCTCACTTTTTTTCTGCCTCTCTGCTCTCCTTCCCTCATGGGCTTTGTTCTCCGGATGGCAAGCCACTGTAGCTGCCCCAAATTTGCCTCTCTTTGCCACAAGCCCAGCAGGGGATACCCCCATGCTGCTTCCTATCACTCAAGCAAAATGCATAGCTTAAATGATAAGGATTCTTCAAACCAGTCACATTGGCCTGGGCAATGGAGGCTGCTAAGAATCAGAACTAGAGGCTAATCTTGGGACTGCTAGGCTGAGACTCCTGGGTTGTCCCCCATGCCCTTAACCAGGTCTCCTAACTGCTCTTTCTAGGATGCCAGGAGGCTACATCACCTGATGTTTCATCACAAACCAGTTTATGCTTATATCCAGGCCTCTGCACCTTAGGGCAGCATTACTTT
>NW_023602906.1:0-9761 GCF_014898055.3 Talpa occidentalis
ATTTACAAGTGTTTCTTTCATTATATCTCAATCTTTCTCTTCCATTATAGACCTTCTAGGAAGGTGGAATTTTGTGTCTAGTGTCCTATTGTGTCTCCAAGTGCACAGCACATAGTAGGTGCTCAGGAATGGTTTTTTGAATAAACGAATGCTCCACCCAGTGATTTGAGTGTTATCCTCATTGCATTTATTACTCACGGCCACTACTTCCCAGGCACTGACTATGTGGCACTGTATTGATATTTCAGGTCTAGCTTCACATTAATTCCCACAATGAAATAGGAAGGTGGATATATTATCCTCATCCCTCAGAAGAGAAAATGGGGGTTTTGGTCTTTGCTCAAGGCTACTTACTGACAGAGGTGGGATTTGAACTCAGGTTCCCCAGCTCCAAAGCTGTGCTCCTCCCATGCTGCCACTCTGCCCCTCCCCAGAGGAGGTGTCTTCACATTCCAGGATTGATTGTTTGACATTTACTGAGGCATGTGAGTCCTATAGAAGAGAAGGGCTGAAGGGGTGGACTTGCTTGGTGGGCATTGCTAGGGAGGAAGACTGAGGGGGGGCCGATCTTGCCGGGCAGAGCTCAACTGGCAGGATGAGTTCACATTGTCTCTCTTCCTCTGCTCTGGTAGCCACGACAAACTATCACAGGCTGGGGGACTGAGACCACAGCCATTCATTGCTCACTGTTCTGGAGACCAGAAGTCTGGAGATCAGGGCGCCAGCATGGTCTGGTGCTGGGGAGGACCCTCTTCCTGACTTGGCGGACAGCTTCTTCCTGTGTCCTCATGTGGCAGAGAGGGAGAGGGAAGGGAGAGGGGGAGAAAGGTGCTTCCTCTTTCAAGGACACAGTCCTGTGGCTTCGGGCCCTGCCTGGGCCTCATTGAGGCGTAATTACCTCTTAAAGACCTTTCCTCTAGATAGAGTCACATTTGTGTTAGGCCTTTAGAATATGAATTGTGTGTGTATGTGTGTGTGTGGGGGGGGGACACAATCAGCCTGTAGCAAGCCCTTGGGGGCTTTGGGGAGTCCAGGCTTTGGGGCCAGACAGACTGTGTGTTTGGTGCCTTCCAGCCCTCCCTGGCCAGTTCCTTGTGGTTGGACACTGCTTTTCTGAGTCTCTGTTTCTTCTCAGGGAAGGGGACACCACAGTCTCCTCGGGCTGCTTGTCGTAGGGCACTAAGGGAAATGATCTAACAGATGTGAAAATAGACTTGTCTTTTATTTGTATTACTTATTGTTACCACTATTCTCAGGCAGTCTGACTGTAATTTTTCTTTCTCTCCTTTCTTCCCACCCTTGAGTTGTTTGGAAATCATTTTAAAAAGTCTTTGAAATGTCCTTTTCTGTATTTGGCAAAAGCAGAATGGAAATGGATAGCGTTGTCACTGCCTCCGGCCCCCTCCCCCCGACTGCCCAACTGGGGACAGCTCTGGGAAGGCTTCTGTTGAGGGCCACTGCTGTGCTATTGCGTGAACTTTTCCTGCAAGGCCCCATCAGCTCTCTTCTAAAGCAGTTCCACCTTTCCTGCACCTCTTCTCTTCCTGCCAAGGTCAAGTGCTCCATGTCACAGCTGGATTCAGGACTCCAGGTAGCAGGAGTCCGTCTCCAGTCTGGCTGCTTCCGGCCGCAGGAAAAACCTCCAGTGGTTTCCCTTTGAGAAGAGCCAGTCTTTATGGGACCAGAGGCCCCAGGGTCTCCTCCTGTCCCTTTGCCCTCCTTCTCGGCCCCTTTAATCCTCAAATGCCCACATTCTTTCTAGCCCCAGGCCCTTTGAGGGAATCGCCTCTCTCGCTGAAACTCTTTTCTGCTTTTTTCATGGATGCCCCTCTGACATCTCTGCTCATGTCACTTTCGTAGAGGACTGTCCTGACCCCATGGAAACTGAATGCCCTTTGCTATCCATTCACAGTTGGGCATGAGTTTAACTCGGACACCAGAGGAGAACAGGTGCCCCGTTAGGTTGGACATTTGGGTACACGTTGAAAAATTTCTATTATTGCCTGGAACATACCTGTACTAAAAATCCTTCATTATTTCTCTAACTCGGTGTCCTGTATTTTTTTTTTTTTGAAGATTTATTTATTTAGGCATACAAGAGCTGGGGTACAGGCCAGAGGTGTTGGGGGGTGAGAGGATTCACCAGAGACAGAGTGGGTAGCAGAACAGGCAGATTGACCAAAGTACATTGCTGAGGGGAGCAGCGGGCAAGTTAGGTGAGGTCTGCTGCGCCATGTGGGTAGCTCCCTGGCGGGCTGGGAATGGAACTCGAGCTGCAGAGATTGTCGATTGCTTCACAGATTGTGTCTTAACCCCCTGCGCCACCAGGGAGGCCCTCGGTGCCCTGTATTTTGTTCACTGCATCTGGCAGCCCTGCCCTCCAGACACGTGTTGACTGACTGAGCGTGAATCTCAGCACATAGAAGGGCTACGTCATGTTATCTGTCTACATTCTTCAGCCTCCTTGCAACTAGCTGCTTCTTGTACCTGCAGTGTCCCCGCTCCTTTTTCTCTCTGCAGAAGGGAGACAAAATGTTTCCTACCCACGGGCCTTCGCCTGGCTCCTTAGAATAGCATCAAATATTCCCTGCCGCAGTGCTGGACTCCGACGCGGCAGTGTTTGGCAGGGAGACGCGGTGAGTTATCACGGAGCGCTCCCTCCAGCGCTGGGTCATGCAAATATTTATTGTGAGCATTAAATAATAAATGGAACAGCCTGCCCAATGGTAAATCTGTCACGTTTGGTTTCAGCCAGGAGTTGTGACGGCTCCAGAATTGCTGCCTATTCGCCGCGCCGCCTGCCCTCCAGAGGGGCGCTGCACACAGCGGGGCCTGCGGCGGCGTCAGCTGGGCTGATGAGACCCCTCAGAAGTGGGGGCGGTGGGGCCTGCTCCCCGGGGGTGGAAACCAGCGGTCAGGAGACTGGACCTGGGTCCCCAGCCAAGGAGACGGGCAGCCCTGCCCCTTGCAGCCCTGCTCCAGTTCTCAGGGGCCGGCGGCTCGTCGTCCCTTTCTTGAGTTGTCTTGTGATACTTCTCTCGATGCGCCTCTCAGTTTTCCTCATGCTCCCTGGCCAGCTTCTGGAGGTGGAGCCAGGGCTATGTGTGCGAGGTAGAGGGGAAGGACATGCCAAGGCCCTTGCTCACACCTGCCGCTGGACCCTGGCGTCACCCTGTGGAGCTCCAGCCCATGGCTTCTTGCCCAGGCAGGGCCAGTCAGCCTGCTGCCTCTGCACGTGCAGGTGTGCGACCTTGGGCAGGCCCCTGGCCCTCAGACCCTCAGCTACTGAACTAACTGTAAGAAGGGGGCCTGATGGTGCCCCCTCCAAGAGTTGTGGTGAGGACCGGAGGTCATGTTGGGGAGGGCGTTGCCTGGGGCCTGGAGAGTGTTTGGCAGCGGCTGGCTCCCGTGGCCATAATGGTCCACAGAGGAAAAGGCAAGGCCCTTGTCCAGGCCCGCAGACAGGGCTGCCTGGGTCAGTCACACAGGAATCACTGGCATCCCTGGTGTGGGAGACAGTTGTGTAGAGATAGAATTAAGGCTCCAGCCCTGGGGGTTTATGACTGCCAAGAGAATGCTTCTTCTCTAGTCCTGGAGCTGCCAGCTCCTCGTCAGGTGGTTCGCCCACTCCCTCACCCCCCACCCGGTGGCTCGGGATCACGTGTCCTCACAGTGGCCAGTTGGAACCTGTTGTTGGGTGGTGCACTGTAGGGATATCATGTAGTTGTATTTGCTTCAAATCACTGAGGCCCCCTAGACGTGAGTGAGACAAGAATTGCAGCTGCTTCACAGAAAGTGACCTGTGGTTAGTTCATTCGATGGCTCAGCGTGTCATGGTGATTTGGTCACTTCCTACCTTTCAGCTCCTTCTGCCATCTGCAGCAGGTGGCTCTTGTCCTCAGGGGTGCCCCCTGGTGTCTCCAGATGATACAGACCAGGAAGAAGAGAGCCCAGCCCTCCAACCTTTGTCTTTTTATAATTCCTTCTCTAGAAGCCTCCAGTGAACTTCTTTTGAAGCTCATTGGTCAAGACTGTATCACATGCCCTTTTCTAAGCCAGTCACTGGAAAGGTGCCCTGGTGAGCCCTGGTTCAAGCTGGTCCTGAAGCCCACTCTCTTCCCTGCCTTTCCCATGCTTTGGTGTTTAACCCTACTTTTAATTACTTTAATAATTCCCTCTTTTTGCTTAAGTCATTTTGAGTTGAGTGCCTATTGATGGTAACCAGGGGACTCCTAATACATTTAAAACTGTAAAGAGTTGTTCTTTTGAATGTGACTTGGCTGATGATAATCAATCCTACAGTCAGCTCCATAAAGCTGCAACTTAAACTCCTCTGGGTTTGGCTCTGGATTTCACAAGCTGGGTCCAAAGACTATTTCCAGCCCTCAAATGTGTTTCATTTGATAGGTATGGTATTTTAAAAAATATCCAGTTGCAATCACTCAATAATTGGGAGATTTATGTAGCAGCTGGTCTTTTAGTTTCTTTTAGTGTATTGAAAGCTCTGGCAGCTTTGCATTCATGTTCCCACAGGAAAACCATTGGTAGGTACAAAATAAGAAGTAGTTGTTCCCATTTTTTAATAGCACATGCACTCTTGTTTGCCACAGACCCCACCATTCTCTATTGCTTCTCACCCTTCCCTATTACCTGACTGTATTTTACAGGCAATTTGGTTTGTGGTTCCTGTTTCACATAAACCCCTGATTGTATGGTCTTTTCTGACCCTGTCAAATTTCAGGTTCCCAGAGGGGGTGAAAACAGATACTGCACATTGTGAAGGGAAGAGATAAAATAACATAGGTGAGAGCTCTTGGAAAGCCTCAAGCTCTGTGAAATCACAAAGCTATACAAATGTGAATTATCATCATCATTATTAATAACAACTGAAAGGACAGGCGACAAGGAAATCATCCCCCACCGTGCTGCCCCCAAAGCCCAGAGGGTGTTTGTGCCATCACCGTGGCATTTATCATTGACATTGACAGTTATTATTAAGCTTTGTCATCTTCCGAATGAAAAATGTTTACCAAATGAACTAAAATGAGCTGGCAAAAATAATATCTGGGCACTGTCTACCTTTAACTGTTCTTTCTATAAATTACTGTGGCATTTCTCCAGGGCCTGAAGTCAATGGAAAAAAAAAAAAGAAAGAAAGAAAAACAATTCCTCTAGCTTGTTATCCCAGAGGATACAGTTTGTCCCGTTGGCCCTCCTGCCTTCTCCCCCTCCATGCTGATGTGGAGACTTAACACCTCAGAGACTGTATGTTGCTGGCCACCTCTTCTCCCAGACACATTTACTAATAAGTGGGTGAAGTGTCTTTCCCTTTGTGTCCTTTGATTCCCCAAATCAAAGACCATTGGCCACAGTGCACCATTTTCAAGCTCAGCACAGGCAGAAGTTTGATAAAACATCTTTCTGTGATCTGTAAGTGGCTGCCACTTGAAAGCATGATGGTTTTGTATGATTGTATGTGTATGTGGCTGCCTTGCAGCTCCTGACTCTGTGTCACTGTGGCTTTATTCAGCACACTTCAGGACCCACTGTGATCTGGCCCACCTCTCTCTGGGTCTCCTCTGCTCTGTCCTCACCTTCTTGCCATATTTATGTGTGCTGCATGGGTTTGCTCCTCCATGCTGTTCCTGTCTGAAATGTTCTTCTCTGCAGTGACTCTTTCCAGATTTTTTTAAAAAAGTGATTCTTCCTCTTATTTTTTAAAAAAAGATTTATTTATGTGTACAGGAGCTGGGGTGTAGACCAGAGGTACAGGGAAGTGAGAGGATTCACCAGAGACAGAGTGGGGTGCAGAACAGGCAGATTGACTGAAATACACTGCTGAAGGGAGCAGCTGGTGAGACAGGAGAGGTCTGCTGTGCCCTGGGTGGGTCAGCTCCCAGGCCAGGGATCGAATTCATGCTGCAGTGGCTGCAGATTGCTTCATATTGCTGAGACTTAACCCCTTGCATCATCAGGGAGGCCCTCTTTCCAGACTTTCTTTGATGATTAAAGAACTTGTTGGACCTGTGTATTACGTGTCTGGAAATTATCTCCTAGTTTCCAGAGCCCCAGATGGGACAGTGAGGCTTAGGGGAAGGAGAAGGGCCTAGGAGGATCAGGCAGGTTTGAGTCCTGGCCCATGCCTTACTGGCTATGCCATTGTGGCAAGTTACTCACCTCTGAACCTCAGTTTTCTCCTGTGTCAAATGGGGGCAGTGATAAGATATAAATCTAGTGGTGAGGATTAAATGTGACAATGTTTATAAAGTGTACATCATCACAATGCCTGGCATGTAATGAGTGGCTAATAGGAACAATTAATTTGAGGTATGAGATGGGGCCAAAGATGAACTGGCCTGAAGCAGACCCTGAAAACCTTTAAAATTGAAATACCATCAATTTGTGTTTTTGCTTCTAGGCTCTCTTTCTCTAAAAGGCAAGTGCAGAGAAGTATCTAGCTAGTTGAAGCTTTTGGTTAATCAATGGACTGCAAAATCCAATGATTTTGCACTGATTTTAGTATAAAAACTGAAATCTTCCACATGGCTTACAGTTCCCTCATGGTCAGGACCCTGCTCCTGCTTATCTTTTATCCCCAAATCCCACTTCTTGTTCCTTGGGTGTGGCACATTGCCACAGAGACTTTGCACCTGCAGCTCCTTCTGCTGACTCACTTTAATCCACATTACCTACACATGTAACTCCTGTTCACTCTTCAGCACCCAGGTACTTCCTCTGGAAGCTTCCCACAACCTGCAGCATCCAACCATATTTCTTCCCTGTGGGGCCTGTACTATGGTTTCTGGTTATACACCCAGTACTATGTGTATCTGATTAATGTCTGATTCCTCCACTGAACTATGAGCTCCACAAGAGCTGTGACCAAATCTGTGGGTTACTCAGTGTGACATCCCATCATCCAACACACAGCTGGCCCACAGAGGTGTACACTAAGTAGTTCGTGGAGTGTAGAGGTGAATAAAGAGAAGTGTAGAGTCAAGATGTGCAGCCAAGATGTTCGCTTGGAACAACAAAGTCCTTGAAGTCTTCAAAGAAAGAAGGACCAAGAAATAAGACACTGGAAGACAGAGACTGGCATGTTGGAGCTGGGTTGCTGCTGGCATCTGGCAAATGTACGCTAGGGAGGATTTGTGAAGGAGGGGAGCAAACCTCATCTTTACTGATGAATTTCCTCCTGGCTAGACTGGCTTCTTACTCAGAGTCCATCATTTGAGAATACTGCTACTATTGGTGAGGTGCTTTCTCCCACCTTGCCCATCTCTTGTTAAATAGAGTGTCAAATGGGTGGCCTGACCCACCTTGGGGTTCTTATAGGTCTTAAGGAGAACATCCCTCACCTCCTAAGTTCCTGACCTGCTGTCAGAAGCCTCCTTAATTAGTGAAACATTTACTATTCCAAAACACTGCAAACCTATTCTATTCTTGATAAATAATTTTGGAAAATACATATGAAATGAGTAAAAAAAATATAAAAATGAACTAACATTGTATCATTCAGCAATAACCATAGTAATATCTTGCTGCATATACTTCTTATTCTTTAAAAAAATTGTGTTCCTGTTCATGTTTTATTTATACTGCTTTATAAACTGATTATTTTCAATTAGCTAATGTAGCATAAATAGAAAATACTTAGCAAAGCAAGTGTGCCCCACCCCTCCGCCCCGCAAGGCTTACTTGGTGTGATAGTATTATGCGAGATGTTGGTGTTCCAGAACTGCAGTATCTGATAAAGGTGTGCAAGGTGGCCTTTGGAAGCGGTGACTGTGACAAGTGAGGACATAGGCAGTGGTGCAGACCTTCCATCAGAAGGGTCATGTGAGCTACTCCCCCAGATACTTACGAGGGGGCATGTGGAGGGACCTCAAAAGTAAGGTAATAGAACTGATAATCTGGAGGAAGGATCGTGGAGCCCTTGAAGCTTCCATTTATTCATCACTGATTCACTCAAGAGGTATTTCTGGAGTGACTTGAGTGCCAGGTTCTGAACTTGAACTTGCAGCATTCCATTTTCATGTGGAAAGCACAGAGTAGGAGTGTGATGCAGGGCAGCCATAGGGATTACCATTCATTACTTTTCCAGAATCTCATCTGTGGTTGGTGATTATTCACTTTAGCAAATCACCAGAAGGAGCAGAGAACTACATTTTTGTGACACCTTGTCCATACAAGTGATTACTGTAAATACATGTTGATTTCCTTTAATCCATATATAACTAATTGAATATGAGCACCTTATGGTGTAGTATCAATGAAAAGAACTGCCACCCGCTCTGGCTCCTGGTACATTATTGAGAAAACTTTCCTTGGGGGGCATTGGGTAAGTTACTGCTCCTTCAATCTCATCTTGGTCCTTGGAGAATCAGCCAGTAGGCCAACTTTTATTACCTGTTGTTTTTTTAATCACAACAAAGAAATGATAGCAAGGCACTGGGGAGGGAGACTTTTCATATAAGATGAAATGAGCCAAGATTGGAAGATGACATTTTTATTTGCTTTACAAATGGAGAGGCTACAGTGTGCGTGAATGGTGCTGTGAATGAGATACAGGGCTCAGGCGATTAGCAAACCCAAACCATTCACCCTTTGCCATGGCAGGGAATCTCCTACATGGTTTGGGTTAGATTGTGGTTAGCTTGCTTTCTGGCAAGGGAAGTTAGAGTTGGAGGGTACCTGATTCATGGCCAGTCCCAATTAGCTTTGAATCCAGGCAAAATGTGTGTTTTTAATCCATTAGGTACAGAGCCTTTTGGGATTTACTAGAAAAATGTTTGAGACCTGAAAAAAAGTTATTGGTTCCAAAATGCCAAAGGGAAACATCAAAGTTGAAATTAATGAATATTAAAAAATTTCCTACAAGCTGTGTTATTCTGTCAATATTGCTAATTGTTAAATTTAATGTTATAGAGATTTCATTACATCCGAAAACATTTGCAGATGAGAATTTCCCACTTTTGTGAGCTTCTGAATATGCAAATTGACAAGAAATCACATCCAATCAAAATTAAGTCACTTATTGCCAAATAGTATCAGAAGCAGAATTTAAAATATTTTCTCCAAAAAATTTTATAGCAAAAAATCTACTTAATGTAGGGTTTAGGCAATTTTTTTTTAAAGATTTTTTTTATGCATTCAAGAACTGGGGTGTAAGTCAGAGGTGCGGGTAGTGAGGGAATTCACCAGAGACAGAGTGAGGAGCAGAACAGACAGATCTACTGAAATACACTGCTGAGGGGAGCAGCAGGTGAGGCAGCCATGTCGGTTAGCTCCCTGGCTGGCTGGGGATCGAACTCATGCTGCAGCGACTGGCAATCACTTGATAATGCTGTCTAACTCCTGAGCCACCAGGGAGGCCCCTAGGCAAATTTTTAATACATTTGAAATGCTCTCTGCTGAGGCCTCCAAAAGTAATTATGTCCGAAGTATACAGAATTCTTAAGTTTTGCATTTATCCTTCCTCCTCACTGCCCACCCTTCTCCCCTGTGTCTCCCCCCACCCCATAAAGTAGATTAGACCGAAGATATTTCTAGTGGTAGCAGGTTTTTTTGGTACCGTGTTTGGGTTTTATGGTAGATTAGATTATTGTTCAGTAAGTATCCATTCCCTTCTTGGTTTGCCCTGAGGGTAAGTATAGTGAATTTCCCTACCCTTTGGGTGTTCAGTTGATCCCGTGACTTTCTCTGGCCAACGGGTTGTGAGAGGACCTTACTCCTGTACCGCCCTGAGTATGCTTGCCCTC
>NW_023602907.1:0-36982 GCF_014898055.3 Talpa occidentalis
GGGAAGGCCCTTGTTTGACTTTTGGTTTTTGATTTGTAAAAGTTCTCGTTATAATCTGAGTATCAATCTTTTAATCCCTTGATACATGCATTGCAAATAAGTTTTCAAAAAATATATATATTATAGCTGGTTTTCGCGTTTTTCATGTTTTCTTTCAATGAACGGAAGTTTTAAATTAGTCAAATTGATTATTTTCTGTGTGTCTTATTTCTTTTTTTGTAATATTATTTAGAAGATTCTTCTTGTATATTATTTAGAAGACATATCTTTATGTCTTTGAGTCATAAATATACTTTCATGTATTTTCTCCTAAGAGTTCTAAAGATTTTCTTTTCACACTAGGCCTTTAACTCATTGGAAATTGATTTTTGTGCACAGCATAAAGATCCAGTTTATTTTGTCTATTTGAGTAATGTGACCATAAACTGAATGTCAGTCTAGTCTCTGGAATTAATCTTTCTTCTTATTGCAAGTTTTATAGACAAGGTATCATTTGAGTGGGACCTTAAAAACTAATATGATTTCAAAAGGCAGAGATGGGAGAACAGTGAAGAAGAACCAAGGCATAAATAGTGAAGAGAAGAAAGAGATGAGGAATTAGAAGACATAGTCTGACAACTGAGAAAGTCCACTTTGATTGAAGTGGAAGATTTGTTGTGTATTAAATCACACTGTCCAAAATGAGAGTTACCAGCCACATGTGACTGGAAACTCTCCTAGCCAAAAGATGTACTATAACTGTAAAGTACATAGAGATTTCAAGATTTGGTATGAAGGAAATCATGTAAAATATCTCAGTGTTTTATGTTGGTTGCACGAAAAATAGTAATATGGGATATATTGGCGAGAATAAAATTAATAAAAATTTTGTGTTTTTATTTTATTTTTTAAAAGATTGATTTATTTTGCATACGGAACTAGGGTACAGCCAGAGGTGCGGCAGGGGGTGGGGGGGTTGTGAGAGGATTCACCAGAGACAGAGTGGGGAAACAAAATAGGCAGATTGACTGAAACACTGCTGAAGGAGAAGCAGTCCAGACAGGAGATGCCGCGGACCAGCACAGCAGTAGACAAAGGCGGCGTCTCAGGTTGAGAGACTGCGCAGGGTGGTCAGGGATTTGGTTAAAGAAATGACAAACAGACACACTTCAAGAGAGAGTGTAAATCTGAGTGTAACTTTATTTTGTGTAGTGGTCAGTATATATATGTTTTTTCTAAAGGCATAGGAACAGTGAACATCAAAGAGATCAGTTTGCTCATAGGCTTAGCTTAATTGACAGGGCAGTGATTTATGTCCGAAGTTACACCTGGACCTAGTCTTATTCCTAATTGGACAGGTTATTAACTCTTTCTATATTTTTGTACTAACTACTACTACTATTACTTACTTATGTTTACTCATAATTAATTGTCATAGGTAAATTTATATTATAATGTAGTTAATATCAAAGGTACTAAAGTTAAGCACATAATAGATTATTAAACTACAATTCTATTATAACACAGTGTTTAGTAATGTTTCATTTGCATTAGCCTAATTATTAAATTATGTATGCTTTTTAATTAGCAATCAATGACCAGAAAAAGGAAAGATTTTAGAGAGACAGTTGTAGCAGAATAAAGTTTAGGGGCCTTGAGAAAGCGAGATAAGGTTCCAGGTGGTCAGCATTTCTTTTAATCATCTTTGTGGCAGCTTCTGGTGGTCGTTATCTCTTGGCAGGCATTCGGCTTCTCTGCATCTTAGGGAGTTTGCTGTTCTCCCCCTGCGTGCATGGTTCCTTGCTCACTCCAGACCTCAGGGACCATGGCAACAGCCATTAGCCCTGAGGGTCACTGCAGGGGGAGGTGCAGCAAGGAGAGGTCTGCAGCGCCATGTGGGATCTCCCTGATGGGGGATTGAACTGGTGCTGCAGAGGTAGTGGATAGCTTCATAGGTTGCATCTTAATCCCTTGTGCCACCAGGGAGGCCCCTTTTTTTTTTTAATATTACTAATGGAAAAAATTTAAGTAGATACATGGCTTGCATCATATTTCTATTAAAAGGTGCTGACATGGAATCCTAGCAAAGAAGGATGTGGAGGATTTTCAATGCTGCTATAAATAAATGGTAAGGAATCAGAGTGTTTTTTTTTTAATATTCAAAAGGTCAGGTTTGTTATAAAAAGGAAGGGAAGTAAGTAAAGGATGCTTGCACAAACACACGTGGGCAGAAGGAGCAGCCCCTGAAAGGACAGGTTTGTTAGGAGAGACGCCTGCATAGTCATAGGCGGGCAGCCTAGCGACAAGGAGAGCTGCCTCCGCTCCTTTGCAAAGGGAGAAGGTTGGTGAAGCACCTGGGTAGTTAGGTAGAATATTGGTGAGCCACACTGTTGATAGTTCCCTGCTATTTAAGAGAAAAAGCTATTCATTTTTTGTCCAGAATTAATCTAATATTGTTGTCTGTCAGTTCTCTGTATCTCCCTCTACACCAGTCAAATATGTTAAGCCTTGTTGAAAGGTGGAAAGTGTGAAAGAATGATAGGGCAGAATCCATAGAAGCTTTTCTTGTTACATCATTGCATTGTCTTTGTGACTTTATAAATTCTTATTATATGTCACACTGTTCTAAACAACTTCCATATACCCATGGACTATTTCACCCAAGTAGCTTACTCCAAATCCCATGTGGTGCGAGGACTCAAACAAGGTACCTAACTTCAGAACCCAAACATTGCAGAAGCATTTATCCTTATATTGTACATACATTCAGCCAATTAAAAAAAAAATTGATTTGAAATATTTCCTAATTTTAACAATATTTTGCAATTTTTCTCAAGTTGTATGGTTCCAGACATTAGTAACGGATGCATAACATTCCATAATAAGGCTGTACCATAATTTATATAGTTAGTTATGTCTCTTCCATTTTTTCCCAATTAAAAAACCATGAGGAGCTCTCGCGGGGTCAGGTCTGTTCAAACATCCCAAATTATTTCTTTAGGACAAATTCCTAAAAGTGGAATTGCTGGACCAGAGTAATCAGTTTAAGTCAGTTAAAAACGGCATGAAGAAAAGGAACATCATCTAACAAAACCCCCTTAACTCCCCACTCTAAACCCCGAGGGTAACTGTCAAGGCCCGCGCTCAGGCCCCGGAGGCCGCGGAGGGAAAGAACCGTTGGCGGCGAGGTCAGTAACGCCCCGTGTGCGGGCCCCGGCACAGGTCCCGTCTCCGGATTTGCAGGCTGCGCCCCAAGGCTGGAGACCCTTTCAGGGTTTGCGTCATTTAAAATGACACAGACGCCTGCAGGGGACCTACAGGGGAAGCTCCTGGCCCCAGACAGAATCCGTCTTCCGCGGCTAACCGCACAGTTCAACCCCGTTAGCTGCCAAACTGCGCGCTCGTGCTCTGCCTCCAGCTGTTCATTCCCCCGCCGCCATCTTTACCTCTCTTTTTCACGTTTTGTTTTTGGTTTCCTTTATTATTAGCAATCTGAAAAAACAAAACTTCTTGCTGGGAAACCACCCTGCGTAAACCTGCGTATACTCTCCAAAAAGTTTCGGGATTTTTACACTTTCTTTCCGTGAGAACAAACTTCTAGCAATTTCTGAAATCAATACTGAGATAATTGTGTTCGATTTAAAAAGAAGTTTGCTTCAGTGTTATAATTTTGCTAATAGAAAATATTTAGTAAGCTGTGAATGTGCAAAAGCTGCAGACGCCGGAACAGGGACTTGAACCCTGGACCCTCAGATTAAAAGTCTGGTGCTCTACCGACTGAGCTATCCGGGAGCTCTTGCACTAGGGTTTTCTTTTATTCACTTGATATAATTCTAGTAAGTTGTTTCTCGTGAATTAAAGCTAGATTCCAATTTGGCTTTAAAAATATGTATATATTTGGCGTGGTAAGGTGATGTCAACATTTGTTTTCCTTTCACGTAAGACATGGGTTCAAGTTCTTTCGTATTTCACGTTTGATCAGTTGCCAATATCCACTAAACCTTCTAATGTTAAAAAGTTACCCCCCCAAAAAAAGCCAAGACCATCCAAAATTCAGACATACAGTTGTAACCTTTTTTATTTTATTTTTTTAAAGGGTTATTTATTTTTATACAAGAGCTAGGGTACAGGCCAGAGGCGCAGGAGGGTGAGAGGATTTACCAGAGACAGCAGGGAGCAGAACAGGCAGATAGACCAAGGTACACTGCTGAGGGGAGCAGCAGGCGGCAGGAGAGGTCTGCCACGCCTGTAACCTCTTTGAACACAATTCTTTTGAATTTTATCTATCACTTCCCTAATAAATTCTCTTAATTTATTAATTTCACTGAACCAGATTATAATACCTTTGATGAAAAATACACTTCCATCCATGATATTATGTTGCCATTAGATGAAGCATTCCTTGCCACTAAAGAAGGAAAGATAAGTTTGACTCACCAATAGGGGCTCTAATAAAGGAAAATGAAAGTGACTATGAAAAGTGGGTCTGAATTGAGACTAAAGAAAGGAAGCTTAGATCCTGAATATAGACTTTTGGTTGATTCTTTGCCTTTCCCCCTCTTCCAGGCAAGTTGTAGATTTCAAGTCAGTCTCACAAAATGAGTCCTTCTAAAGCCCGTGCAGTGTTCAGGATGGGAGCAACTTGGAACCTGAAGAACAAAATTTTCCAGATTGGTCTATTTTTTCCTAAAATCCATTTCACCAATCCTGACACAAAGGGTGTGGAACACAGGGTTATGAAATTTAACAGTCTGGTGAGAGAATTTATTCTTGTTTCTGGGAACTTGAGGCTTCTGAACACAATGGGCAACAAAACAATTCAGCCTTACTAGGAAAAATTTCTTTCCTACAATTGTCTGATTCTTTCAAAACAAAGACTAACAAATTGTGTGATCCTGAATAGGCCTGGGCTTCCACCTCTAAAAAATGAGGGGAATTGATTAGATGACCTCTAAGATACCTTTCAATCTAAAGTTTCACCATTCTATTACTTTTCTCAGGAGGATAAGGTTAGACTCAAACTACCAGGAAGGAATGGTTTAATTCAACAAATATGTATTGATCATTTATTGTGGTTTCCTTATGGGCTAGTTCCAGACTCCAGAAATAGGTAAGACAGATTCTGTTCACGATGTAGGAAAGAAGGCAGATACACTAGCAAATAATCTTAACATATAGTAATAATGGCAGCAATAAAAATTCAAATACAAGCTTTGCAGGAGATGGGTATGGAAAGACAGAAGTTACAAAATGAGAGCAGGAGACTGAGTTTTTAATCAAGGAAAATACATGATCAGAGTTAAGTTTAAACCAGTCACTCTTAGAGGTAAATAGAAACAGGCAACAGAGACATTCAGTTATCTATGCAGACATCTTGAGCAGCCCCTGTGTTAGACAAGGAAAAACTTCTTGCTCTGTTTTATGAATGAGGTGTGGAAATGTATAAAACCTAACATTTTCAATGAAAGTAAATGGAGTTCTGTCCTGGCCACTTTAAAGGAGCAAGAATAAAGGGGCCTTTAAGTTTTATCCTGCCCAATGATTTTGTTACATCATATTCACTTTCCTTCAGGATAATAAACCACCTGTTAACTAGATGGCATGGGGTTAGGCCATTAAGTTGTTTATTATCTACCACTTCCCTAACATTGAGGTAGGCACAGTGGGAAGGAAAATGATAAATCTGGAAGGAACGTGGGGAGTGCAAGCTGTGTTTGGGGGATGGTGAATAAATTAATCTGGCTGGAATGGAAGGAACTAGAGAGAGAAGGTGCCAGATTGGAGACAGCTGACAGGGTTTATTTCAGGCTTGGGAGAATAATTTCTTCCTGTAGGCAAAGCTTGACAGTTGAATTGAAAGTTCGGCTCGTTAACACTGCAAAGTCCCACCTGAGGCAGTGTGACAGGAATTGGCTTCATTTCTCTGCTGCATTTCAAACACCACAACTGTTACCTCTACCTTATTAAGCATAAGCCTTTTTCCAAAGTGCTTTTTGAAGCTTCTCACTTCACATAGATGGTTGAATTAAATTCTCCCAGTAGAGGACAGTCTAAACCCACAGATTCTTAAGCCTCCCTCCCCACCCCCTTTCCTATTTCTTAATTTCCCCCACTAATTTTTTAAAAGATGCATTTTAACCTCCTACTCATCAGATACATCTGTCTTTGAATAGCAGCAACCACTCTATCAAAACTGGGGTGGAGCAGACAGGCTTATCACCGCAGTTCTTGGCCCTAAGTGGCGCCGTTTGTGGACCCTGAAACAGCAAGCCTTGCTTTAGCACCTTGAAGAGGTAACTGTTTTCTCCTGTGACTGGGGGTGAGATACTGTATGAGATTCCTACAATGGCCCATGGCTGTGTATCTAGCACAGAAATAATCATGAGTTGAATATAATTATATTAAAGATCCAGAAAGCACATCTCCAATGGTGGGATTTTAGTGCAATGAGGGAAAGGTTTAATTTCAAGAGAATTAAGGGGATGGGGTCCTTTCTTTTGCTTTTCTTTCCATGAGGTGATTCAGGTCTCCAACTCATGATCTCCTGGTGCCTCTGACCTCTTTATAATGGATTCCACATCATTAGCCTAGAAGGTTGTTAGCCTAAAGGGTTTGGTAGTGGTGACAACTTCATTGCATCTAAAGTATGTATAGGGTAGGGGCTCCTTCTTTGAGACAGGGACAGTCACATCAGAATGTAGGTAGGTGATCTTGTCTCTCAACTTCCCAGTGCAGAAAGAGCAGTCCCAACACCCTTGATTAATGCTACAACCCAAGCATCCATCTATCAGGTGTGTCTAGACACTCAGGCACCCTAAGGAAACTTCTGGAAAGCTAATCATGAGGTGCATTAGTTTACTATTGCTGCTATAACAAATTACCACAAATTTAGTGGATTAAAAAAATCACAGGTTGGACCTCCCTGGTAGCGTAGCGGGTTGAGCGCCGCTCTGTGAAGCTATCCGCAGCCTCTGCAGCGCAGATTTGATTCTGAGCCAGCCAGGGAAAAACCCACATGACGTGACAGACCTCTCCTGCCTGGCCCGCTGATCCCCTCAGCAGTGTCTTCAGTCCGTCTGCCTGTTCTGCTCCCCGCTCTGTCTCTGGTGAATTCTCTCACCCCCCCCACGCCTCTGGCCTATACCCCAGTTCTTGTATAAATAAAATAAATAAATTTAAAAAAAAAAAAGCGTAGGTTTATTATCACACAGTCTCTAGATCAGAAACCCAACATGGATTTCACTTAGCTGAAAATAAAGGAGTTGACAGGGCTGCATTCCTTTCTGGAGGCTCCTGGGAGAATCTGTCTCCTTGCCTTTTCCAGTTTCTAGTAGTTGCTCACATCCTTTGGCTCTGCACCTTCATCCTTTAAAGCAAGCAGTGTGGTAATTCCTACCATTTTTTGTCATCACTCCCTTCAGCTGGGAGCAGAATTCCACTTTCAAGGATTCATGTGATTGGAATGGACTCACTTGGGGGGCCTCTCTGGTGGCGCAAGGGGTTAATGCAACCTATGAGGCTATCCTCAGCCACTGCTGAAGAGTTTGATTCCCTGCCGGGAAGATGACCCACATGGCACAGCAGATCTCTCCTGTCTTACACGCCAGCAACTCCCCTCAGCAGTGTATTTCAGTCAGTCTGCCTGTTCTGTTCCCTACTCTGTCTCTGGTGAATCCTCTCACCCCCCACACCTCTGGCCTGTACCCCAGTTCTTGTATGCATAAATAATAAATCTTAAAAAAAAAATAGAATGGACCCACCTGGGTAATCCAGGCTACTCCCCCCACCCATCTCCATGGCCTTATCTTATTCGCACGTGAAAATTCTTTTACCATATATTCATAGGTTCTAGCATTTAGGAGGCAGATACTTCCTCCTCTGGGAGGCCATTATTCTGCCTGCCACATAGACAGCATATATATCAGGGAGCAACCCTCTCTAGGCAGAGGGAGGAGCTCGTAGGAAGGTGTCCAGATGAGGATTGTGTGTGTTCTAGAAGCTGCAGGGAGTATAGTAAAGGCCAAAGCACGGTCTATATTGAAATGAAGGAGGGTGTTATTCATTCAACACACTTGAATACCTAGTACATGACAGGCACTGCTCTGCGGATGCAAGGATTAGTAAAACAAAGTTTCTGTTCTCCGAGGCTACAGTGAAAATCCAGGGCCAGAGAGGGAGTGGCCCTGATTGTGGATTGAGGTTTGAACTTTACCCAGGAGTTATGTGGAACCATCCATTTGTTTGACAAGCTTTTCTTGAGTACGTTATGTCCCAGGCACTGTTCATTCTCTGCTCTGGGAATTCAGGCATTTAAAGCACAAAGTAAAAAATCCTGCCCTCGCGAACATACATACTAGTCAGTTTTAAGCAAGGAAAACAGATGGTTGTGTTAGAAAGCACTTTCTGGCCAGGGCACCGGAGTGGCAGGCCTTAATGCCCATGTCAGCAATCATAACCTTCCTGCTTTGGCACCTCCTTTTCTTTCAGGAGCCCTCTTTTCCTTTTGTCTTTCAACTGGGTACCCTGATTTAATGCTTAACATTCCCAGTGCTGTAGAAGAAAATGGAAATATGGGTCATAGCCACTACATGATAAAATGGCCCATCCCAACAGGATCCTTGTCTCTGTGGGCAAGTTCCTTTCTTGAAGGAGCTACCTTCTCATTCCTTCAGCAGCTATATTAACCTTGACCACTTTCCTTAAACATTCCTCCCCATTTTTCTCAGTAATTGCTTAGAGACTGTCAGGCAGCAGCCAGTCCTCTCAAGGCCTAGTCTCTTGTGTATGACTCTGCACAGACATCTCCTTGTGCACCCTCCTCTCAAAGATGCCCAGGCAATGTCACCCCCTATTCCTGGACCCCAAATCCTCTCAGCTCCTCTGGGGTTTTCTTCATCAATCATCTTCCTCCTTGGTTTTACCCTTAACAAAATAGCATGTTTAAGTCTTTTCCATCTGAAAAAGAAAAAAAAATCATAAGATCTTCCTCTTGACCCTGCACCTTCCCCATCTACTGTCATATTTCTCCTTCCCATTCATTGCCAAATTCATAGAAACAATGGTCTACACTCATGTGTCTCTTTTTTTATTATTTTTTAAGATTTATTTATTTATGCATATAAGAACTGGGGTACAGGCCAGAGGTGTGGGGGGGTGAGAGGATTCACCAGAGACAGAGTGGGGAACAGAACAGGCAAACTGACTGAAATACACTGCTGAGGGGAGCAGCAGGTGAGACAGGAGAGGTTTACTGTACCACGTGGGTAGCTCCCTGGCTGGGGATCGAACTCAAGCTGCAGAGGCTGTGGATAAGTTCAGAGTACTGTGCTTAACCCCTGCAACACCAGGGAGGCCCTTCTCCATTTCTTTTGCAGGCCTCTTCCTCTGCATGTCCACCGAGGTGATCTCAGACATGCCCATAACTTCATTTACTACCTATAAACCAAGCAGTCCAAACTGGGTATCATTTGCCCATGCCTCAACTATTAGTTTAGAGTCTCAATTCACTATCTACCAGGCAACCCCCCCTAAATATTCCACAGATAGCACCAACCAACACAAACTCATGATCCCCCCATAGTTAGACACCCCTCTTTCCACCTTAGTGAACTGCCACCAATTCCTAATGCATCCAGTGGGGAACAATTTCTAGATCCCCCTCTCTCCTTAATTCACAACTTCCAACACATAAGCAAATGTTATTCATTAGGATTCCTAACTATCTCTTATATCTGTTGTTTCCTTTTCATCTCAGATGTACCCTGGGCACAGTTTGGAGATTCCCTGATGGCACTCCAGAGGAAGCCAGGGCTCCCAATCTGGGCTGCTAACCTGTATCAGGTTGGGGCAGGAAGCAAATTTGCACTCCAATTTGAGGAGTAATTTAAAGAGAGTTAAAAAAAAAAAAAGAGATAGTTTACAAAGGACTGGCAGGGCCTAGGAAAATCACAAGGCACAGAGTGCAGCAAAGCAAGTTTCTTCATTTCCCCCCCTCCTCCAAAGGAAGTGGGTGATTACCAGAATTAAGAGAGAGGAGGGAGAGGGAAGGGGGAAGGGAGCTATGATCTTTGGTTGAAGGTGGCCACAGCCCACAGTGATCCCAGAAAGAGGGATTCTGAGGAATAAATATCCAGACCTCCCTGAATTCCAGCTCCCCTTCCCCCCACTACTGCCATGGCTCCCCACTGGCAACTGGTTCCAGGAAGCAGAGGGCCCAGAGTGGATCTGGAGGGCCAGGGGGAAATAGTGCATCTTCCAAATGCTGTGTAATCCGCCAGCAAGTTTTCCAGATCACATTGTTATAGGACAGGGAGAGGGACAGCCCAAACCCCGCAAACCTGCCTATTCTAAATGGGTTCTGCCATCCGCTGCAACAACACAAAACATAGGAGACTTTAATGGGAAGGAACTTTCATACAATTAGGAAACAATACAGGAAAGGCAAATAATCTAAAATCTAAATCAAGCACCCAAAGTTACCCATCCCCTCGTGGGTAAAAGTCCATCCATATGGGATCGGCCCAGAGCAAGGCCCCACAGCCTGCCACAAGTCTAAAACATCTTCCAGTGGGGACCCACAGAAAAGGGCCAGAAACCACCAGACAAGCCCAGAAGGAAAAGAGCAAAATCAACATCAAGATAAAAGCTGCCATGGTCACCTCCCCATGGGTCTCACCCACATCTGTGTCACCCAGTCCACGACCAAAAGACAACCGCGGTTTCTTCACGTGTCTCTAGGCTCCATGCGCCTCCTCCAGGTCTCCTGGCTCCATCCTGCTTCCTTCCTCAGTCTCTTCTGCAACTTCTCCTCTTCCTGCTCAGCTCCACCCTCCCTTGGGTGGGGCAGGGAACCTCCCCCTTTCCTGGGGACCACCCTGTTAATTTTTATTCCACCATATCTATGGTGGAATCCCCCCTTTTAATTTTTATTCCACCATATCTATGGTGGCACAGATCTCATGGTGTAATTTTAGGAGACAGTCTTTTTTCAGGGTTACAATGTGTGTAAGAGAAGCAACAATTAGTCAGCAGCATTGTCCATGAATGTCCAGTATGACAGTTTTCCATTACTTGAAAATAGTCCATTATCCAAGCCAAAAGAAAAAAAAAATCTTAAAATTGGTTTAACTTATGCAAAAACGAATTTTCTCAACCTTGATCCCAAACTTTTTAACAGCATAGCAAAAGTTTGCAAATTAAATCTACTTTTAAACCATTTTTCCTATTTTTGCATAAAATCAAGGGCAGAAATAACTAACAGCAATTTTTAGCTGGCTTTGTTGAAATACTCATCAGGCAGAGAGCAGGAAGTAGTCAAAGACAAAGCAACATACCAGTGAAGAACCATTATTGCCTTTAGAAATGCTAATGAAACAGCAGAGATTACAAAAAGAAAGAAAAAAAAAGTTCCAAAAAGTCCTAGCAACAAGAATCTCTGAATTTTACAAAAGCACTCCAAGTGGCCTCAGACGCCATCTTTGATCTGGCCACATGGTCCAATGTACTGCCTAATCTTTTGAGTAAAACTGGCACAGAACAATTTACACAAATTAAAATCTCTTAGCAAGTCACTACAAACAAATTACACACAAGCACACAGAATTTTCACAAAGCCCAAGCCAGTTTTTCAACAGCAAATCGACATATGAAACAAACACACTGGAGAAACTGTTATAGAGCAACCCCGATATTAAACGGGTTCCTGGCTGTGGGTCCTCACCCGCGCGCTTTAAAGGGACTTATGAATACTCTACTACAGACGCACACAAAAGGGTTAATAAAAGGTTTATTTACAAGAGAAAAGGAAATAAGGAAAATGTACAACTCAGGGAGAAAATAGGGAAATAAAGTCTTTAATGCGTCCTACCCGATCCGACGACCTGGAAACCCAAAGTCACTCTCAGAGCTGGCCGGACGCTGCGAGCTGGTGGAGAGCCAAAATGGGGGCCCCCCCAAAGCCCACGTGTCTGCCTTTTGTATCCACCTGGCTGCTTAACCCCACCCTCAGGTCCCAGCCACCTTCCCTTTGGTGGTGATGGGATTTGGAGTTCCCAGTGTCTTTGGCTTTGACCTGGGGTGGGGGTGGAGTCCACAAAGCCTATATGGAATTTGCTTTGGGGCATCCTTTTCCCCCTAACAAATCCCCCCTTTCACTTTTTGCCACCATTTCCATGGTGATGAAGATCGAATATATGGAGGTTGGGATGCAGTCTTAGATGAACATTTTTTCAGGTTCCAGTGTGAAAGAAACCAGTCTCTCCAGGTATTTGTCCATTGTGGAAAGCAAAAGTTCTCTACTCCAGGAAAAATAGTTCATCAGTTCAAGCCAAAAAAAAAAAAAATTTGGAGCATTGGCTAAAACAAGACAGCAAATTTATCAAAATCACAGGGAAAAAATGTTAAAATGGTTCAAGTTATGCAAAAATGAATTCTCTCAACCTTTGCCTTACCTGTATTGTTTCCTAGTTTTATTAAAGATCCTTCCCATTAGTCTCATGTGTTTTGTGTTGATGCGGCAGATGGCAGAACCCATTTAGAATAGGCAGGTTTGCTGGGTTTGGGCTGCCCCTCTCCCTGTCCTATAACAAAATCAAAAATCACATTTGTGCTTATGGTAGCCAGTGCCATAGGGAGGCCCAATTTCCCCATGGGGATGACTAACCACGGATGGCTCTGTCCTAAATCACGTTGGACGCCAAATCTGTTATAGGACAGGGAGAGGGGCAGCCCAAACCCCGCAAACCTGCCTATTCTAAATGGGTTCTGCCATCCGCTGCAACAACACAAAACATAGGAGACTTTAATGGGAAGGAACTTTCACACAATTAGGAAACAATACAGGAAAGGCAAATAATCTAAAATCTAAATCAAGCACCCAAAGTTACCCATCCCCTCGTGGGTAAAAGTCCATCCATATGGGATCGGCCCAGAGCAAGGCCCCACAGCCTGCCACAAGTCTAAAACATCTTCCAGTGGGGACCCACAGAAAAGGGCCAGAAACCACCAGACAAGCCCAGAAGGAAAAGAGCAAAATCAACATCAAGATAAAAGCTGCCATGGTCACCTCCCCATGGGTCTCACCCACATCTGTGTCACCCAGTCCACGACCAAAAGACAACCGCGGTTTCTTCACGTGTCTCTAGGCTCCATGTGCCTCCTCCAGGTCTCCTGGCTCCATCCTGCTTCCTTCCTCAGTCTCTTCTGCAACTTCTCCTCTTCCTGTTCAGCTCCACCCTCCCTTGGGTGGGGCAGGGAACCTCCCCCTTTCCTGGGGACCACCCTGTTGCAACATCACTCCCAACTTCACCTGTCTACACCTGTGTCCTCTGTCACCTCCAGGACAAAATCTAAGCCTTTTTGGCATGTCCTGATTTCTCTTATAACACAATTTCTTCTTCCTACCAAAATGCATTTGAAAGCCTTTACTGTGCTCCTCAACCCAGCTACCCAGGCCCACTTATTTCCTGTTAGCTCTCCACTTCTGACTTTTCACCCCAAAATTGTGCCACAATGGGTCCACCTATAGCCCCCAGGCTATGGGGTTCTCTCAGGCTTCTGAGCTTAGCCTGATAGCAGGCACAGAATAAGTGTCATAAATATCTGTATTATGAACAGGGGGAGCCTGGGGAGTGGAAGAATGCCGGCTTTAGCCTCTGTGGATCTTAGGGATCAGGAATAGGGTCCTATGGACATTATGATATATGTTATCAGAATGGTTCACTTCCATTCTCTCGTTAGATCTGCTCACACTGAGTGGTAGGGGAAGCTACTGTTATTGCAGCTCAGGGGGTGACTGGACCACCCAAGGTCACATCAGGAGGGGCAGAGTGGAGAAACAAGCCTGTCTGCCCCTCACAGGCTTCTCCACCCTTTTTCTCTCCCCAGGGTTACCTGCAGGGTTACTTTGCATTTGCCCAAGTTTCATCTTCTAAGAGACCAAGAAATCCTTCTGAATTGTCAACTCACTTTTTCCACTGCTTTCTCCCCTATGTAGGATGGCCTTTGTTTATTCAAATTCCATTTCCAACAAATAGTTGTCCTTTCATAGTACTTTAGAGTCTCTTCCAATTTTATAATCCTATGAATCTAAGAATTCTGTTTGGGGTTGTTGTAAGCTTTTTATTAATGAGGAAAAATTTAAAGGTCCCGAGTCTTTAAAAAAAAAAAAAAAGTCCTATCTGAAAGTAAAAGCTCTCATGAACCTCTAACGGACTGGAATAGTAACATCTTGGCAAATATTTCCTCGAAACCACGGAAGAAGATGGTTGGCAGATGTTTCTATGGAGCCCTGGTTGGGAGTCTCGAGACTTAAATACCTGAAGGGGAGTTCAGAGGACAAGGCTCGGAACAGGTGTGGATTCACAGTGGGGCAAGAACTAAGGAAAAGGCAAGCAGGGCTGTTCCGAGAAAAGTGAACTTTGAGATCAGGTATCAGTCATTATGCAAAGCAAATGCAAACTGGGAGCTGGTCCACTGGCTTTCTTGAGGTGACTCCTGGGGGAGAATTCTTCTAGATACCATGACTCCAAGAAAAAGTCTACATTTCAGGTACGACCTACGGTAAGAAAGAGGGCTCCCCCACCCTTTCCACCTGCTTCCCTCCTCAGGTCGTTGATTGCTATTTTCTGAGGCTCTGGGGGGAGCTCTCATGTGGGCGAACAGAAGAACGAATGGGGTCGAGCGGGGAAGGCGCGAGACAGCCCCCCTCACCCCACCGCGGCCCCGAGGTAGCGTCACTGTGGATACGAAGGGAGAATTCCTCGCGCCGATAACTGGGCCCCCAAACGCGGCCGTTTGCAGCAGCGCGGTTGGCTTCCACCTGACCCGGCGCGGAGGGAAGAGGAGCGACCGCCGGCAGAGCCCTCACCTGAGCGGGGAGTGGGGACCTGGCGCCGGGGATCGCCGGCACCGCTGGACGCCAGCGCGCCCCGCTTCCCCGCGCGCAGGGCGCGGAGAGGGGCGAGGGGAGGCGGGGAGGGTGAGGTGGAGGCCCCAGGCTCCGGGACCCGCCCTGCCTCCCGCCCAGGACGCGCGCTGCGGGCCGCCGGCGGGGTCTGGGGCGCGGGGCTTAGCCGGGCGCCGGCCTCCGGGAGATTGTTAGGGGGAAAGGATGTCCCAAAGCTAATCCCATATAGGCTTTGTGGACTCCACCCCCACCCCAGGGCAAAGCCAAAGACACTGGGAACTCCAAATCCCATCCCCACCAAGGGGAAGGTGGCTGGGACCTGAGGGTGGGGTTCAGCAGCCAGGTGGATACAAAAGGCAGACACGTGGGCTTTGGGGGGGCCCCCATTTTGGCTCCCCGCCAGCTCGCAGGTTCCGGCCAGCTCTGGGAGTGACTTTGGGTTTCCAGGTCGTCGGATCGGGTAGGACGCATGAAAGACTTTATTTCCCTATTTTCTCCCTGAGTTGTCCATTTTCCTTATTTCCTTTTCCCTTGTAAATAAACCTTTTATGAACCTTTTGTGTGTGCCTGGAGTGGAGTATTCATAAGTCCCTTTAAAGCGCGCGGGTGAGGACCCACAGCCAGGAACCCGTTTAATATCGGGGCTGCTCTATAACAAGATGTTGGCTCCGCGCTCGCCCGCGGCTCCCGCTGTCGTCTCCCGCGGGGTGGCCTGGCCTGCGGGCTCGCGCACGCCCTCGCCGGGACCTCGCTCTGCTGCGAGCTGCGCCCGGCGCCCTCGGCGGCCTCCCCCGCCGCCCGGGGACCCCGGGGCCGCGTGAACCCGCGGAGGGGAGCGGCCCGGGAGGAGGCGGCGCGCGCGGCGCGCGCGGGGCCCCGAGCCGCCTGGAGCCGCCCGGAGCCGCAGAGCCGGCAGCCCGGTCGCCGAGCCCGCGGAGCACAGGTAGGACGCGCCCCCGCCGATGGCGGCCGGGGGGCTGCGGCGGGCCCGCCGCGCTGGCCGCGCCGAGGTCCGGGCGCGCTCTCCAAACATGGCAACAGCCGAGGGCCAGCGATGGAAGCAGCGAGGGTGGCGGGCGACCGCCGGAGCTGCGGACGCGGTCGCAGCCGGAGCCCCTGCCCGCCGCGCCGAGCAGGCGGCAGACCCCGGCCCGGCTCGCGCCGTGTCGGGGCAGCTCAGGCCCCCGGGGGGTCCTCGCCGACCGCTTTCCCTCTAAGCCACTTCCTGGCTCCCGGCTGCAAGCCGGGAACCAAGCAATGATTTGGGGTTATGTTTGTTTAAGATGAAAAATAGGAGCCAGCCCTGCCTCGAGTGGGGGTGGCAGGGGTGGTGCTTGCTCTGGCAGTGGATGAAAAGTCAGCGCCTAGTCTGGGGCATGCAAACATCTCTCAGCCAGAGGATGGTACATGGGCCTCGTGCCTTATAAAGATACTGCAGCAGAAGGAGAAAGCTTGGGAGAGGGACCCTCAGGCCTGGGTCCTCGGCCCTCAGGGTCGCTCTGCTCTCCCTGCCTGTGCTTGTCTCTCATTTTCAGGTCCGGAAAGCTGTGACTTTGATGTTGGGGAGCAATCGCAGAGCAGGGAGGTTGCCAAGCTGGGGTGGAGTGGGGTAGGGTGGGGAGCCTGGGGGCTCGGCAGGCTTCTGGCTCACTGGAAGAGGTTACCAAATGTATGAGGTTAGTTTTTGCCCACACCCTAGTTGGCTGAGGTGTGTGTGCTTGAAGCATCTGCCACTGCTCTTGCTCCTCCAGCCCAACCTTCTCCACCTCCATCTGCACTGCTTTTGGGTCTTTGTGGCTTCCCTGCCCGGGTTCCTCCAGCCATGCTTGGGGTGAAATCACTTGTCTGCAGCCGCCCTGGTGTTTTTTCCTCAATTTCCTTGGAGAATTTTGCGTGCAAACTCTGCGTACAAATCCCTGCCCAGCACCAGATTCCTTAGCACACAGCCACCTGGGCTTCCAGAAGTGGGCCAACAAGGCCCCTCCTTCTCTCTGAACTACCTGCCTGTCTGGGCTGTGGCCAAGCAGATGTAAGCAATTTGCACTGAATTCCAACCCTCTTTCAATCTTTGAATGAAATGGAAAGATATTGGGAGAGAAATGTCCAGGGAATGACAAACCTGATTCCCAAATACTTCTCCTCCCACATCTCCAGTGTGGGTCCCAGAGCAGAGGCTTTGGAATTGCAGCTCCTGCAGAGCCTGCCAGTCCCATCTGGGGTTGTGTCCATGGAAAAATTAAGTAGAGGTATATTTTATTGCTCTGCCTGGCAGCCAGCATCTGAGGAGATGGTAGCGCTGAGCTGGAGCCCCAGACAGGCTGCAGCTGCCACTGCTTCTCCTTTGGCCTTGGGTGAGCCCAGGGCTTGATTTCCATGGCTCTGAGTTTACTGCTGAGTGTGCATGGGTGTGTGTCTGAATTTGATCAACCTCTCGGCCCTGGCCAGAAGGAGCTTATCTGTTTCCTTCTCCCTAGACAGGTCTTTGAGGCAGGCCCAGGGGTGTGCTGGGATGGAGAAACCTTTGTTTAGCTGGAGCCTTGGGCTTTTCCTGGGTTCTTCAGAATTGTCTGGGTGCTTGGAATGCCTTGGTCTTTGCCTTGAACTAGTGGCGCTCTGGCAGGTATCCCAGACCCTGTGGGCCTTTGGTCCCCTCTCTGGTTTTCCCTCCCTACCTAGGCATGGTGCTTTGCAGGCAGCATTGTATGGACAGCTCTACCCAGGCCTGGGGGGGTGGGGGCGGAGCGGCGGGGGTGGGGGTGGGGGGAGTGAGGCATCTTTGTTTCTGACCATAGACTTCCGGCTCCACGTGCTCCTGGGCTGTGAACATGGACATGACCAAATGATAATATGGAGTAGTGGAGGAATGGTGGATGGGTTCAGTTTTAGGAGACCTAGCTTTGAGTCCTGGTGTGACTGACTTCCTAGCTGTGTGAGCGTGGACAGCTTGTGAAACTAAGATTTGGTGTGCATATCTATAAGATGGGGAAAAACAAATACAGGTTCACAGGATTGTTTTTTTTTTTTTTTTAATTTATTTATTTATTTGTTTGTTTGTTTGTTTATACATGCACTGGGTACAGTCAGAAGCGCGGGAGGGTGAGAGAATTCACCAGAGCCAGAGCGGGGAGCAGAGCAGGCAGAAGGACCGAAGTACACTGCTGAGGGGAGCAGCGGGCGGCAGGAGAGGTCTGCGGGCCATGTGGGACCCTCCTCCAGTGGCCGGGGAGCAGCCGGGGATCGAACCGGCGCTGCAGAGGCTGCGGGCAGCTTCGCAACCCAGCGCTCAACCGCTGCGCCACTGGGGAGGCCCCACAGGATTGTTTTAAGAATAAAATTACACTGCTTACCATGAACTGAACAAAATCATATACGCAAAAGTATCTGAGAACTGCAAAGTACTATACAAATGTTGGTTATTCGTCCTGGTTTAACCTCACTGACAAGGGAAGGAGAGCTGGCTGGATGGGGGAGGAGATAGGAGGAGAAGGATGGAGTAGAGAATATTCTGGAGCCTTTCCTTTCTGGCTAAGGGAGAGTGATATGACAATGCCAAGGGAATTCCATGGGTATTTCTCTTTAAATGGAGCTGGCAGGATGGGAACAGAGATGTGGAAAGGCTGCTTAGTGACATTTGTGGGTAACTGGGGAAGGACAGACACACTCCAAAGACTAACTTCTGTCAATGGAGAGATTAGTACTGAATTGGCAAATAATACGTAATTGCTAACACTTCCTGATTTCAGCCAGCTACCAATTGATGCAGAGGGATTAAAACAGGCCAATTTACTCCAGACCCTGCACTTGTAACCTTGATGCCATCATCTGGAATATGTCTTGGGAGAACAGAAAGGGACAATGTTGCAGAATTCATTTATGTTGGAATCCTTGACTTGGCTTTCCTGGGCTATGAAGAGACTGGGCATACCTTAGGTAATAGGCCTCTCAAGGACAGGGGCCCAGGAAGATAGCTTTCCTCCACCCAGTTCCAGTTCAATATAGAACCTTCTCATTTTCTAATTGTTTTGTGGTTGGAGCACATATGGGTGTGAATTTCCTGTGGCCTTACTCTGCTTTGTTATTTATATACCTCTCTTCAGCATAAAGAGAAGATTTGGAGTAATTAAATCAAGTTATTCTGCCACCTTCTGGGCAACTCCAAAAAGAGGTTTGGGACTTGGGCGGCCCTGGGATAATTGAGGCAAATCTTTTGATATTTCCGTATCTGCTTTATTTTGTGTCTGTTGAAGGGAGACTTCTTGCTTTACCTAGGATCACAAGAGGCATTACAACTGGAAAGGATTTTGAAAATCATTTCCATGAGAAGTGATTCTCCCCACTAACCACAATATGAACAGGAAAAGGACCTTCCCTTTGGCATCTCAGAATCTTGTGTCCTCCCTATCAGCAGCTTCACTGTTTTGAAAATCCCTTCTCTTAGAACTTGGTGAAGGAATTTACTCACCTTAAATCTACACGCATTGGTTAAAAAGATGAAGGATGCTGAAGATACCATTTGTGCAGAGGCGCTCAAGCTTTGGAGAAAGAAGGAGAGAGGTTTGAGACAGAATACAGATCCCCCGGCCACAGGGATCTTTAGCAGTTCGCTCCTTCCTTTTCCTGTGAACTTCCTATAGGAAGTCACACGTGGCAAGCTTCCATCGTGTATGGAGAAGCCAAAGATCATTTGCCTCTTTGGAAACTATTCATCTTTATCACTCCTGCTACCATTCCTTCTTGAAAACATTGCCCAACTCCCTTGGTCCCGACCCTTTCTCTATTTTTTAAAAAAAGATTTATTTATTTATGCATGCAAGAACTGGGGTAAGGCCAGAGGTGCTGGGGTGGGTGGGGGACTGTGAGAGGACTCACCAGAGACAGAGTAGGGAACAGAACAGGCAGACTGACTGAAATACACTGCTGAGGGGAGCAGTGGGTGAGACAGGAGAGGTCTGCTGTACCATGTGGGTACCTCCCTGGCAGGGGATCGAACTCATGCTGTGCTAGGTTGTGTCTTAACCCCTTGTGCCACCAGGGAGGCCCGACCCTTTCTCTATTAACCCTAACCAGCTCTAGTCACTGTGGGACATTCTCTGGGGCAGGCATTTCTTCTCCACAGCTCTTCCAACTGTTCAGTGCCCCCACAGCCTCGTCCTAGAGGTCATGTCTGACTCCCTCTCCTCTCCCTGCATCCTCCCACAATGGAGGTGGGTGTCAACATAGTAACTGCTCCACACATGTGTCTGGTTCCCCACAATCCCTGCCTGGCTGATCCAGGCCCCCCAAGACTGAGCTTGAGTAAAGCCATCCTTTGCAGTTAGGGCTTTTTCTCTGTCTCAGTCTAGTTAGTATCCTTGGCAGCAAGCCAGAAAGCAGAGAGTGAAGGGGAAAAGCAGACAACCAGGGAGATCCTCTCTTTTGAGGAAGTACTATAGTTTACCTTGCCAGGCAGAATAAATAAATATGGTCAAGCTCTTCTCATCTTGGGTCTCAAGCTGACCTAGAGCTCAGGTGAGAGTGACAAAGCCCTTCCATGAGTGTAGCTTCTCTCAGGAGCCCCGCTCTTCAGGAGACAGAGTGTCTGTCATGTTCCTGACTTGCCAAGCTGTCATGTCTCCCAGGGTAAAGGGAGTTAAAGTGACCTGGAGTGCCGTAAAAGTGTATTGAAATCTGATCCAGAAAGGAGAGATGGTTTGCAACTTGGATATCATGGGAGCCTGGAAGAAGGTGATTTTATTTATTTTGTTTTTTAAAAAGATTTATTTGTGCATACAAGAGCTGGGGTACAGGCCAGAGATGCAGGGGGTGAGAGGATTCACCAGAGACAGAGCGGGGAACAGAACAGGCAGACTGACTGAAATACACTGCTGAGGGCTGCAGCGGGCGAGACAGGAGAGGTCTGCTGCGCCATGTGGGTTGCTCCCTGGCCTGCCGGGGATTGAACTCGTGCTGCAGAGGCTGTGGACTGCTTTATAGCGCGGTGCTTAACCCCTTGCACCAACAGGGTGGCCCAAGGTGATTTTATTTTACCCCCAAAATTTATAACCAGGGAGGGTAGATTTCCACCCTAGACCTCAAGAAGGCAGAGAAAAGAGATGCAGTTCTCTGATGAGAAATTTTGAAAGACAGAGGGGCTGCCAATTTCTCTGCAGTGCAATTGTGACTGTCCTGTTGCAAGATGATCCCAATAAGGAAGGCAGAAGGAGCCACTTGAGCAAAAAGTCGAGCACCAGGAAAGAGCACATGATAATATAGTCCCCAGCATTGACGATCCACTCATAGATACGCAAACATTGCCTCAATTTTTCTTTCTTCCTATCTCTGTTGGAGGTAGATGGTGATAAAGTTGTCTCTTTCCCCCTTTACAGATGGAAGACTGAGGTTTAGATTCAAAGTAAGGTTAAGCAACATGCCTGAGATTTTACAACTACTAGCACACCCCAGAGATATTGTGGGTTTGGTTCCAGACTACCACAGACAGTGAGCGCCACAATCAAGCGAGCGCAGCAATAAAGCGAGTCACTGGCTGGATTGGGTTTCATAGTGTGTATGAAAGTTGTTTATGCTGCTCTACAGTGTGTTAAGTGTGCAGTAGCTTTATGTTTAAAAAATGTACATACCTTGGGCCTCCCTGGTGGTGCAAGGGGTTAAGCACTGCACAATGAAGAAATCCGCAGCCTCTGCAGTGAAAATTCGATCCTGACTGGCCAGGGGAGCTGACCCACATGGCACAGCAGACCTCTCCTGTCTCGACATCTGCTCCCCTCAGCAGTGTATTTCAGTCAGTCTGCCTGTTCTGCTCCCTACTCTGTCTCTGGTGAATCCTCTCACCCCCTGCATCTCTGGCCTGTACTCCAGCTCTTGTATGCATGAATAAATAAATCTTTAAAAAAATATGTACATGACTTAATTAAATAAATTCTATTGCTAAACATGCTAACCATGATCTGAGCCTTTAGCAAGTTGTTCTCTTTTTGCTGGTGGAGGGTCGTGCCTCCACCAATTTGTTGGCTGCTGACTGATCAGGGTGGTAGTTGCTGAAGGCTGGGGTGGGTGTGGCAATTTCTTAAATAATACAACAATGAAGTTTCCCTCATTGATTGACTGTTCCTTTTACAAATATTTCTCTGTAGCATGTGATTTGGTCTGATAGCATTGATCCACAGTGGAACTTCTTTTAGAATTAGAGTTAGTCCTCTCCAGGCCTGTGGCTGCTTTACCAGCAAAGTTGATGGTAAACTTCAGTCCTTTGTTGTTATTTCTTTTTTTTTTTCTTTCTAAGATTTACATATTTGTGGGCCTCCCCTGGGGGCGCAGGTGGTTGAGCGCCATGCTATGAAGCTATCCGCAGCCTCTGCAGCCCCGGTTCAATCCTGGCTGGCCGGCGAGGGTCTCACATGGTGCGACAGACCTCTCTTGTCTCACCCGCTACTCCCCTCAGCAGTGTATTTTGTCAGTCTGCTTCTTCTGGTCCCCGCTCTGTCTCTGGTGAATTCTCTAACCCTCCTGCGCATCTGGCCTGTACTCTGGTTCTTGTATAAACAAAAGAATAAATCTTTTCTTTTTTAAAAAAGATTTATTTATTTGTGCATACAAGAACTGGGGTACAGGCCAGAGGTGCGGGGTTGGGGGGTGAGAGGATTCACCGGAGAAAGAGTGAGGAACAGAACAGGCAGATTTGACTGAAATACACTGCTGAGGAAAGCAGTGGGCCAGTCAGGAGTGGTCTGCTGTGCCAGGTGGGTCAGCTGCACCATGTGGGTCAGCTCCCTGGCTGGGGATTGAACTCTTGCTGCAGTGGCTGCTGTGGATAGCTTCATAGGTTGCAACTTAACCCCTTGCGCCACCAGGGAGGCCCTCTTTGTTATCATTTCAACAGTGTTCACAGCATCTTCACCAGGAGTGGGTTCCATCTTAAGATACCACTTTCTTACTCATCCATAAGCAGCACCTCCCTTATCTGGTAAAGTTTTATCATGAGATTATAGCAATTCAATCATACTTTCTAGACTTTGCTTCTTTTTCTAGTTCTCTTGCTATTTCCACCATATCTGCAGTTACTTTCTCCACTGAACTCTTGAACCTCTCAAAGTCATCCATGAGAATAGGAACCAACTTCATCCAAACTCCTGCTAATATTGATATTTTAACCTCTGTCCATGAATCTCGGATATTCTTTTTTTTTTTTTTTAAGATTCATTTTATTTATACATGCATACAAGAGCTGGAGTATAAGCTAGAGGTGTGGAGAGGGGAAGTGGTGTGAGAGGATTCATTAGAGACAGAGTAGGGAACAGAACAGGCAGATTGACTGAAGTACACTGCTGAGGGGAGCAGCGGGCGACACAGGAAAGGTCTGCTGTGCCATGTGGGTCAGCCCGTGGCTGGGGATCAAACTCATGCTGCAGTGGCTGCTGATAGTTTCATAGTTCTGAGGTTTAACCCCTTGCGCCACCAGGGAGGGCTTGAATATTCTTGATGGCATCTAGAGTGGTGAATCTTTTCCAGGCGGTTTTCCATTTACTTAGATCAGATCCATCAAAGAAATCACTCACTGTGGCAGCTAGAGCTTATGAAATGTATTTTTAAAATAATAATACTTGAAAGTTGTAATGACTCCTTGGTTCATGGACTGCAGAATGGTTGTTGTGTTGGCTGTCATGAGCATTAATCTCCCTGTACATTTCCTTCAGAACTATAGATAACCAGGTTCAGTGTCAATGAGCAGTAATATTTTGAAAGGGATCTTTTTTTCTGAGCAGTAGTTGCAATAGTGAGCTTAAAATATTCAATAAATGTGTTGTAAACATATCTGCTATCATCTAGGCTTTATTGTCCTGTTTATTGAGCATAGGCAGAGTGGACTTAGAATAATTCTAAAGGGCCCTAGGATTGTTGGACTGGTAAACAAGCATTGACTTCCACCTAAAGTCACCAATTTCATTAGCTCCTAACATGAGAATCAGCCTGTTCTTTGAACACAGACATTGACTTCTCCTCTCTAGCTATGAAAATCCTACATGGCATTTTCTTCCAATAGAAGACAGTTTCATCTATGTTGAGAATCTGTTGTTTGGTGTATCACCTTCTGTATTACCTTAGCTAGATCTCCTGGATAACTTATTTCAACACTTGTTTCATTTTATACTTTGATGTTATATAGACATCTTCTTTCTTTAAACCTCATGAACCAACCACATCTGCCATCTTCAGACTTTTCTGTAGCTTCCTCACCTCTCTCAGCCTTCATAGAAGTGAAGGTTAGGATCTTGCTCTGGATTCGGCTTTGGCTTAAGGGAACATTGTGGCTGTTTGATCTTCTGTCCAGCACACTAAAACTTTCTCTATATCAACAATAGGTTGTTTGGCTTTCTTATCAATCACGTGTTCACTGAGTAGCACTTTCAGTTTCCTTGAAGAATTTTCCCTTTGCATTTACAACTTGGCTGACTAGTACCAGAGATCTTGTTTTGACCTATCTATCTCGGTCTTAGACTTGCTTTCCTCACTAAGCTCAACCACTTTTAGTTTTTGATTTCAAGTGAGAGACATGCAACTTTCCCTTTCACTTGAACACTTAGAGGTTCTGAATTGACATAACTTCTTTGTTATATCTCAGAGTTTAGGGAGGTAGGGCTAGGGGACAATCCGCGGAGCAGTCAGAACACATCATACTTATTGATGAAGCTCCTTGAGTGAGTGTAGTTTGTGGCACCCCAATTATAAGAGTAAGATCAAAGGTCATTGCTCATGGATCACCATAACCAAAAGAATAATAATGAAAAAGTTTGAAATATTGTAAGCATTACCAAAATGTGACAGAGACAGGAAGTTTCAAAAATGGTGCCTGTAATATCGCTTGACACAAGGTTGCACAGACCTTCAGTTTGCGAAGACAACATCTGCTAAGAGCAATAAAGTGCAATAAAATAAGGTATGCCCATAATTAGAGAAGAGCCAAAGTCTGAATCTAGGTCAGAGCACCCTCAGACCAGCATTCCTTCTGTGCCAGTGCGACAGTAAAAAAAAATCAATGACCCCAAGTTCTGTATGAGGTAGTGCTTCCCCAAAAGTCAGTGACAACAGAAAAGACCTCTTAAATCTTCTCTGCAAGAAGAGTGATCATACAGGAATAGAAAGTCTGTGCGATAATGTTTAAAAAGAACTCGCTGGAGTTCTTCTAGTGACTTTAGGTACTTTCAACAATCCAGACAGAATTCACCAAATGGGAAATACAGGCAAGTAAGTGTGCTGCGGTAGGGGCCGTGGGGGTTCGTGGAGAACCCATAAGTGGGGCTTTCTGAGAAAATACTAAATGTTAGCTGAGATCTGATTGTCTAGAAATTGGGGTGGGGTGGGGGGTGTAGTAAGTGGTAAAAGAAGTGAATGAAAGTGTTTTTTTTTTTTAAAGATGTTATTTATTTGTGTGTACAAGAGTTGGGGTACAGGCCAGAGGTGTGGGAGGTGGGAGGATTTACCAGAGTCAGAGTGGGGAGCAGAACAAGCAGACTGACTGAAATACATTGCGGAGGGGAGCAGTGGGCAAGATAGGAGAGGTCTGCTGCGCCATGTGAGTAGCTCCCTAGCTGGAGATGGAACTCATGATGCAGAGGCTGCGGACAGCTTCAGAGGTTGTGTCTTAACCCCTTGTGCCACCAGGGAGGCCTGTGAATGAAAGTGTTTTAATCTGACCAAAGCCATCGAAGAAGTTTGTTTCGTTTTTCATTCCTACATTCATTCACCCCATGTGCGAAGAATGTGCAACATGCTTGGGTCCTGCCCACCGCAGCCGGTGAGGAAGGTGACCCCCAGCTTCTAGGACTTGTGTGCTGGGAGAACTTGGCTCACTAAGAATAAATCAAATCAAACTTCTTTGTTTTACTGACAAGGATTCCATACTGGTAGATCAGGGACATATTCTGGCTGACGTCAAGGAAAATTTGAGAATGATTTTTGAGTTATTATTATGGATAATATAGGTTAGGTTAATTAATGGTTGGTAATTTTCAAATAAGAGCATCTTCAGTGCCTCTGCTCATTCTTTCATTCATTCATTCATTCAATCATTCATTCATTCACTGAGGGGCAGTATAAGATCTACATGGCTAAGATTTTGGCTCTGGAGCCAGATTCCCTGGGTTCAGAGCCTGGCTCCCCCACTGCTAGTAGCTCGACCTTAGGAAAGTTGCTTCATCCATCTGTGCTTCTGTTTCCTCACATGTCAGATGGGGATGATATTAGTACCAGAGGGGATAAAGGCTGTTGTGAAACAGAAGTGAGTTCTCTGATGGCCTACCTGGCGTGTGTGGCAAGGGCTCGGTAAGTGGTGGTGGCTACAGTTATTTTGTCATTCCTCAGTAGCAGCTTTGTGCTGGGGATACAAACTTTGCGCTGCGTCCTGAGTTTGAGGTGACCGCGCTACTCCAAAGAAAGGATAAGATTCCTTTCGGAGTGGGGTAAACCTGTAAGCTCAGTCTGAGCCAAGCAGCACATGGAGTTAGGGAATCTTGGGCAGCATTTCATAGGCGTAGAGGAACTAGAACCAGAGAGCTTAATGTGGGGGAAGGGAGGCTCTAAATTCTGAGAATCTGCTAAATCGACCTGGAAAAGTAAATTACAATTTTGCTTTCTTCATCGAATCCCAGAATCTCTGATCCCACAGCAGGGATGTGTTAACTCCCTGCTTTGGGCTGGCCCAGACTCCCTCAGAACACAGTATAAAGTACCTACACGGATAATAGTTATTTTTATTCCCATCACTGGGGGGGATAAATGAAACAATACAAGTACAGCAGAGAAGGCTCTGACAGAAGAGCAGACTTGTAGAGGACAACCAGTGTTCTAGGAGACTAGGGTGAGTGCAGGTTTGTGGGAATACTTGGGGCCCTGGGGAACGGTTAATAACCATCAGAGTTTGGGGGGACCAGGAGGCTGGGTGGTGCCTCAGTGTGGGGAATCTTGAGTAAAGGAGTAAAGGAGAGAGACAGAAACTTTTCCATCATAGAATGTCATTAGAGCTGTGTGGTGGGGTGTAGATAGTGTGGAGGGCGGCAGGGGAGACAGAGACTAATTAATTAGGATGCTGTTTTAATCATTGAAATAAGAGAAAGGAATAACAGTTCTTTTGCTGCCTAATTCATACTTTATAAGATTATTTCACTTAATGAAAGCAATCCGAAGCTTGGTAAAGAATTGTCCAATTTGAGAGAGATTTGAAGCAGGATTTCCTTTCCCTGGAGGGTTTTGAGAAGGGGAGCCAGACTGGTTGGGGCTCAGTCTGGAAAGTTCTGGCTTGGCCTCTGACCCTCCTTCCAACAACTGGCTATGTGACTTCAGGCGAGTCAAGCCTCCCTCTGGGCCATGGTTGGCTTAGCAAAACTATGCGCTTGTTCTTTCTTTTCTTTTTGAGTGGCCAGGGAGGATGAAGTGTTTTGGGGTGTGAGGAGCGAGTGTGGGAGTGTTCCAGAATAATCACAACATTCATGTGAACATTTGGTAAACTGTGATGTGCGGGGTGTCCATGGTAGGATGAGGAAGAGACTGAATTTAGGGCTTAAGCAAGTTTCGCTTTGACTCTTGAATCTATTGGTTACTAGTTGTGTGGCCTTGAGCAAAGTACTCAAGACTTTTCCTGTTTTTTTTAATCCATAAAATAAGGATAATAATATCCACATTTAAGGATTGTCATGAGGATTAAACAAGACAATATTTGGCACAAAATACTAGCGGGGGTGGAGGGGGGTGGGGAGGCAGGTCGGTTTCCTTCCTTCCCTTTCTGTCATTTCCAAATTCACTTAGCTGTCTCCCCCACACCCCTCTCTGCCTACTTCTCTCTTCCTTCCACCAAAACAAGCATGATTCCCTCCCTCAGCTCTCCCTGGGGGTCCTTCTTCTTCTTGTAATTCTTCTTCTTTTTCTTCTCCTTCGCATTGTTCTTCTTATTTTTCACCTTCATCTTCTTGTTCTTCTTCTTCTACTTGTACTTCTTCTCCGTGTTCTACTTCTTCTTCTATTTCTGCTTCTTCTTCGATTTCTGCTTATTCTTCGCTTTTTGCTTCTTGCATATCTTCTCCTGGTTCTTCTTCTACTTCTATTTCTGCTTCTTCTTCGATTTCTGCTTATTTCGCTTTTGCTTCATCTGTTATTCGTCTTCTTTTTCTTCTTCTTAGCATTTTTCTTCATATTCTTCACCATCATCTTCTTGTTCTTCTTCTTCTTCTTGTATTTCTTCTACTTCTATTTCTGCTTCTTCTTAGATTTCTGCTTATTCTTCGCTTTTTCCTTCTTCTTCTTCTTGTTATTCTTCTTCTTTTAATTCTTCTTCGCATTGTTCTTCATATTCTTCACCTTCATCTTCTTGTTCTTTTTCTTCACCTTCATCTTCTTCTTCTTCTTCTTCTTCTTGTATTTTTTCCTTGTTCTTCTTCTACTTATATTTCTGCTTCTTCTTCGATTTCTGCTTATTCTTCGCTTTTTGCTTCTTCTTCTTGTTATTCTTCTTCTTTTTTTTTTTCTTCTTCACATTGTTCTTCATATTCTTCACCTTCATCTTCTTGTTCTTGTTCTTCTTCTTTTATTTCTTGTTCTTGTTCTTCATTTTGTATTTCTTCTCCTTGTTCTTCTACTTCTATTTCTGCTTCTTCTATTTCTGCTTATTCTTCACTTTTTGCTTCTTCTTATTATTCTTCTTCTTTTCTACTTCTTGGCATTGTTCTTCATATTTTTCACCTTCATCTTCTTGTTCTTCCTTCATCTTCTTGTTCTTCTTGTTCTTGTTCTTCTACTTCTTCGATTTTGCTTCTTTGTCGATTTCTGCTTATTCTTCGCCTTTTTCTTCTTGTTATTCTTCTCCTTTTACTTCTTTTTCGCATTGTTCTTCATATTCTTCACCATCATCTTCCTGGGATGGGCCGGCGCCCAAGAAGGGCTGCTCCCCGCGGGGGGCACCCGCGCTGTGGCCCTCGGGGCCCCCCCCCAGGCCTCCCCTGCGGGCGGCCCATTCTGGCCCCGACCAGCTGGCCCCTCCTCGGGCGCTGAGCCTGGGCCTGGGGCTCTGAGCCGGGGTCGGCACCTCGGAATCTGTCAATTCACGTGGGGGGGGCACTTGAACCCCTGTTGGTGGAGCAGCCGCTCAGGCAGCACATGCCAGGACCCCATTCTCCCTGGAGACGCGGTGTTTACACGGGTGGACTTGGATGGAGGGAGCCCCTCCGAAGCCGAGGCCTTTGTCCCAGCAGCCGCTCCTGCCCCAGGGCCCCCTGCGCCCCCCCTCCAGCGGGGCTTGGCCAGGGTCTCCCCCATCACCCCTTGCCCTCCTTCCTCAGGCCAAGGGGGGCAGCTGCTGGGGCTCCCGGGGCTGGGTCTCAGCCTGACAGGCTCTTGGGGGATGGAGCAGTGAGGGGGCCTGGGGGGAGGCAGGGCCCAGCCTGTGCTTCCCGTGCCCCTCCGGCTGGGCCTTGTGCTGTGGGATTCGCCCAGCGGGGCATGCCAGCCGGGTGTGGGTGGGTGCCAAGCAACCCCAGCTTCCCAGCCAGGAGTGAAGGCGGAGCATCGCGGACTCACCCCATTTGCAGTGTGAGCATTCTGGGGGGCCTCGTGAAAAACAACCACCTCCCCCACCCAGACACCGGCCCTCTGCCTCCTGCCTGCCTGGCCGGCCTCTGGGGGCAGCTCCTGTCCCGGGCCTGGTGTTCCAGGCCTCAGGTCTTGGCACGTGGCATGGCTCTTGCGATGTGGGCTCGGAGCCCCCGGTGGGCTCTGTGTAGGGGTGGCAGCAGGCCCAGGTGCGGTGTGGGGTGCCCAGGACAGGGTGATCTTGGGATGCGGCTGGCACTCACGCCTTCCCTTCTGAGAAGATGGCAAACTGGGTCAGGAGGGTTGGCCAGTCCACAGGCCCGGGGAGTTGTTTGAACACGGGGTGCCCCACCGCCCCAGAGCAGTGTAGGGGACCAGCCTGCAGGCCTGTCGGGCCCCGCAACACCAGCTTCCCAGGCTGGTGGGGGCTGGTTGCGGGCACAGGAGGCCGCCCCAGGCCGTCCCTCCGCCTCCCACGTCCGCGCCGGCGGGTGTCTGGGTGGCAGGCGAAGCTTCCACACCAGCGGCAGCTCCTGGGGGTCGTCTCTGACCCAGGCTGGGGACCAGACATCTGCATTCCCGCTTCCGGGGTGCAGCTGGGGGATGGACTCCAGGGTGTGACTGCTGGGGTGTCCTCTTCTCTGTAAGGACATGTGACCAGAACCCAGGCCGCCGGCCCCCGGGTGCTGGAGGCTGCCAGCCAGGGTGTGGGTGGGCTGGAGGCGGTCCCCAAACTGCACGTGCCCCCGCACAGGGATGCAGGGATGTGGGGGTGTGGCCTTCCCCTCCCCTCCCCACCGTGCTGCAGCAGTGGCAGCTCCAGGAGGGGACCCTGGTTCTGGGAACCTGTGCAGGGCACTGGCCATGCTGGCCTGTGATGGGCGACCCGGCGGGGCACCAACTTCTGGAGAGTTCTGTCCTTGCTCTGGCTCCTCGTGAGCAGCGTCGTCATGTTCCACGGCCCTGGCTTTGGCTTCTGCCATTTGAAGCCACCTGGCCCGTTGTGGTGCTGGAGGGGCGTGGGGCGGGGCGGCTGCGAGCAGGTGGGGGACCACCCGAGCCCCCTGGTCCAGCCAGTGCTGCCCGGTGCGGGTGGGGGTGTGCCAGCCTGCCTGGGCCCTTGGGCTTCCCCTCCCCCTCCCCTCCCTTTCCCTCCCCCTCTTCCTCCCCTCCCTCCTCCCTCCCTTTTCTCCTCCCTCTCCCTCCCTCCTCCCTCCCTCCTCTCCCTCCTCCCCTCCCTCCCTCCTTCCCTCCCTCCTCCTCTGCCCTCTCCTCCCCTCCCTCCTCCCCCCTCCCCTCCCTTTCCCCTCCCCCTCTTCCCTTCCCTCCCCTCCCCTCCCCCTCCCTTCCCTCCTCCCCTCCCTCCTCCCTCCCTTCCCTCCTCCCCTCCCTTCCCTCCTCTGCTTCCTCTCCTCCTCCCCTCCCCTCCTTTCCCCCCCCCTCTTCCCTTCCTCCTCCCCTCCCTCCTCCTCTCCCTCCTCCCTTCTTTCCTCCCCTCCCTCCTCCTTCCTTCCTTCCCTCCTCCCTCCCTTCTCTCCTCCCTCCTCCCTTCCCTCCTCCCCTCCCTCCTCCCTTCCCTCCTCCCCTCCCTCCTCCTCTGTCTCCTCCCCTCCCCTCCCCCTCCTCCCTCCTACCCTCTCGGGTTTTCTTGTCTGCCAGAGTCAGGGCCTTTGAGAACCCACTACACACAGCTCCACAGGGTTCTGGTTCTGGGGGTGTCTGTGGGCATCTGGGCGCCACTGTGAGGGTCACCTGACCCCGCCCCGCTGGGATAGACGCCCAGACGGCCCCTGCCCGCTCCAGGAGCGCCCAGGAGGCTCAGGAGAAGCCGTGTCTCAGGGCTCTGTAACCTGCGCCCACCGCTGGGGCCCTGGGGGGAAGGGGGTATGGCCGAGGTGGGGACTGCAGTGGGGCCACAGAGCACTGGGGCTGGTGAAGGAGGATGCGCCTGAGCCTTCGGCCCGCGTCTCCTTAGTGCCACACAACAAGCTCTGGGCACTGGCGGCGCAGGGCGGGTGAAGGGAGAGGTGTCCCCTGTGACGTCCACGCGGGCTGGACGCTGGCCGGGCCTGGACTGCCCTCGCAGCTGACAGGGTGTTGGCTGACGTCACAGGACGGGCTTCCCGCTGGCCTGGGCTCCTGGAGGGCAGCGGGTGACCGCACCTCCACGCACCACTGGTGGGGCATCGTGCGTGAGTCGTTCGGTAACGACTAGCAGGTGCTGGCACACAGCGGCGGCCAGGTCGACGGCGCCACTCCCTGGGAGGCAGCGCGGGGGTGCTCACAGCTGTGCATCGCAGCTCCGGCGGGAGCCCTGCGGGGAGCAGGGCGGTGCAGGGCGCGCGCAGAGGCCTTGACCCGCTGTTCAGGGGGCGTCTGGGAGGAGGTGGTGCTCAGGCTGAGCTGTGGGTGATGAGGGGGAGCCAGCCGGGCTGACGGCAGAGCAAGGGCCCGACTGTTGGTGGGGAGCAGGCGCTGTACTGGCGGGCGGGCAGACATGGGCGGCGGGTGAGGGGCGGAGGCCCCGCTCCCTCCGGCACCCTGAGTGTCAGCCATGAGCTCCAGGAGCCTCCGGAAGCCAGAGAGGATGCGCTCTGTCAGCCCACCCACGGGAGCAGGGCGTGGGGCCTGCTGGAGGAGCCGGGGGGCCTCCACCCTTCCTGGAGGGCAGCCTCTCCTGCTGACTGTGCTGGCGGGGCCGGCGTGTGCTAGGCCCAGGTGGGCGCCTGATGACCGTGCTGGGCGCTGGCAGCTGCAGCGGCTCAGCAGGTGGCTTCCTCAGGGTGTTCTTTTTTTTTTTTTTTAGAGGCATGTTATTTATTTGTTTGCTTGTTTTGTTTACACATGCACTGGGTACAGTCAGAAGCGCGGGAGGGTGAGAGAATTCACCAGAGCCAGAGCGGGGAGCAGAGCAGGCAGAAGGACCGAGGTACACTGCTGAGGGGAGCAGCGGGCGGCAGGAGAGGTCTGCGCGCCATGTGGGACCCTCCTCCAGTGGCCGGGGAGCAGCCGGGGATCGAGCTGGCGCTGCAGAGGCCGGGCAGCTTCGCAACCCAGCGCTCAACCGCTGCGCCACCGGCCTCAGGGTGTTCTTAGAGGGGCGCATGGACGCCCTGCTCCTGAGACGGGCGTGCGCCTGCCCACGGCCTCAGCGCCTCGGGTGGAGTCAGAGAGGCAGCCCGCGGTCTCTGGGGCCAGGTTCTCGGCGGCCGAGGGCTCAGCCCATCTCCAGCAGGGACCTGGTTGGGCTGGGGGGGGGGGTGCGGAGCCACAGACCCGCCCACCGCGCCCGGGTCCTGCCACCAGCCCGTGGGCTTCGCGCGCACCTGACCTTATGGTGAGGACGATGCGTGAGAGAAAGAAAGTTCGGGAGAGCAAGGAGCAGAAAATGGGCGTCGCTCGCGGCCCCCCGGGAGGCTGTCAGGCTGGTACGCCGCCCCCTGCCCCGCTCCGCCACGGGCACGCCCCGCCGCCCTCCAGGCTGAGCTGTGTCCTGAGAACGTCTGACTCGCCCAGTTGGTGTGTTTCCAGGGCAGGGAACTGTCCTCGAGTCTGCCCACCCCATGATCTCACCCCGGGCCCCCCAGGGCTCCCTTGCTGGTCTCTGGTCTGCCGCTTCCCTGCCCGTGGTCTGGTGACCGGAGGGCCTCGGCGCCCCGTGCCCCCAGGCTCTCGCGCTGCCCGCTCCCCGCAGACCCGTGCGCCGTCCTGCGAGTTCTTTGGCCGTCGGGGTGAAAAGCGGGGCCCTCACCCCGGAGCCCGGCCTGGGACCTGGGAGGCTCCCGCCTTCCCCATCCCCCGAGTCTGCTGAAGCCGCAGGGGTTTGCTCCTGGCCGCCCGGCGTCCGCCAGGGCCGCACACGGGGGCTCGGGCGACGGAGAGTGCGGGCCGTGGCGCCCAGGCCAGGCGGACGTGCCTGTCGCCCGGACGGGGCCATCCTTGCTGCCTCCCTCTTCCCGCCCAGCCCCAGCCCCGGCTTCTGCCAGGACACGGCGGGGGGCGCGGCAGCGCCTCACGGGGGCCGCCGAGGGCCGGCGCCGTCCCTGCCTTGCCCGCCTGCGCTGGGCGTGGCGGTGGCTGCGCTGCCCGCCTGGGCGGCGTTTGCGGTCCCGCCGCGCCTCTCGCCGCCGCGCCTCTCCTCTGCGCCTGCCGCGGGGGGCCGCCGCCCCGAGCAGCCCGGCGGACCTGGGCGCTCCAGGAACCCTCCGCCGCCTGCCCTGCTGCGCCTCGGTCCAGCGCGCGGGTCCAGCCGCGCCTCTCTGCCCTGGTGGACGTCCGGCGGCGGGGCCTCCCGGCCGCGGGCTTCCCCCTGCCGTGGAGGAGAGGCCCGGCCCAGGGGAGGTCGTGGCTCCTCCGGGGTCACCCCGCCCCGGGAGGGAAGCGGCAGCTGGCGGAGGGGGGTGGCCATCGTGGGGGCGGGCAGGCAGGGCCGCTCCCCGCGGCCAGGTGAGGCCCAGGAATCTCTTCCGCGCTTGAGGACAAAGCCGCCGCGGTGTGGCCGGCAGCTCGGACAGGAGCGGCGGCGGCGGGGAAGCCGGGGCGCGAGGGGGCCGTGAGCATGACGGGGGCCGGGTCTCGGCTCAGGCCCGGGGGAAGGAGGTCAGAGTCCCAGGGGAGGGGCCGGGAGCAGCCGCGGGAAGGGTCGGGAAACGGGGCGGGGGGTGTGGAGGGGAGAAGCTGGGGGCGGGGGCAGGAGACGCCCTGAGCCATCAGATAAGGCCCTCCGGTCCCCGAGGCAGGGCGGGTGGGCACCCCGGGGTGCTGCTCAGCCGGGAGGCGCTGCTCACTGCTGGCGCCTGAGGCCGGCAGGCGGGGCGGTGTCTGGCCGAGCAGGGGCTGCGCTCTGGGCTGCGGTGGCCGGCGGGCGTCCGGGGCCGCGCTGGGCCATCGCGTCGGGCTGTCGGCGCGGGGGGCGCCGCTTCCACAAGATCCGCAGCGAGGAGCGGCCGCCCCTCTCCGGCCCACCTTCCTCCCCGGCGGTCACCGCGCCCCGCGGGCGGGCGCGGACTCCCCGGTGGCCCCACGGCCTTTGGAAAGAAAGTTCCAGGGAAAACCTGCTAAAAAGTGCCGTTCCCACGAGATGCCCCCGCAGCCCCCTCCCGCGGGCCGGTGCGGTGTGGCCCGCCGGGCGCGCCTGCGGGTGCGGGTGCGGGGCTGGGGCTGGGCCGGGAGGGAAGGGGGAACCGCGTCCAGAGAGAACCTGGCGCGTCCCCACGTTTCTTCTTCACCAGCCGCCCGGTCCGCCAGGCGGACGGGCCCGCGGCCGCAGCCAGCCGGCGCCTGCGGCGGGGACGGACGGGCCTCCGGGCAGCTGGCGGGGCCGGGCGGCGAGCCGGGGCCGGGCAGGAGGCTCGGGCCGTTGTGAGGGGCGGCGCCGCCCGTGTCGTGGAGGGCAGACGTTCCATCCCGAGCCGCAGGCGCGCGCGTGCCGGGCCCCGTGCTCCCCCCCACCGTGCTCCCTCCGCGCTCCCCCGCCCGCCCTCCTCCCGCTTCCCTCCTCCTCTTCTCTCCCACTTCCTCTCCTCCCTCTCCCTCCCTCCCTCCCCCTCCTTCCTCCATCCTCCCCCCACTCTCCCTCCTCCCTCCTCCCTCCATCCATCCTGCTCGCATCCTCCTTCCTTCTCCTCCGTCCTCCCTTTCTCTCCCTGCGCGTTTCCTCCTTTCCGCCCCTTGGGAATGAACCTTCCGCACCGCCCGCGCGCGCGCTGAGCGCGCATCGGCCCCCCCAGCGCGGTGAGGACCCGTCAGGCCGCCCGTGTATATCGGGGTGGCCCTGTGCCTGCCCCTCCCCCTCGCCCCCCTCCGCCTCACCCCCTCGCTCCTCGGAGCCGCGTCTCGGGCTCCCGCCAGCTGGCCTGTGGCACCAGCTTGTTGGCGGCGTGGAAGCGGTGCCGGGCTCGGGTGCTGCCCGCCTGCTGAACGCCCTGCCCCGGAGCCCGGGCCCGGCTGGGCTGCCAGCCCTCGCTGCCTCCTCCAACCCTCGTCCTGGCACACGCGCCTGCTCTTGGCACAGCCTCCGCCTGACCGCAGCGGTGATTTCATGGGGGCTGTAGGGCTGGTCTCCAGCCCCGCTCCCACCTGGTCCAGCCGGGCGTGTGGCGGCCTCGCAGGGGTGGGGTGGTCGCGTGGGCTCTGCAGCGGAGGAGGGGCGGCGAGGAGGGGACAGACGGGGCGAGGGCCGGGCCAGCGCTGCAGGACATCGGGTGCCCGGACACAGCCGAGCCGGCCTCGCGTCTGCGCCCTGCGTCTGGGCGAGGAAGCCTCACAGGTCTGTGGGTGTCAGCGGGAGAGCTGCTCTGTGTGGGAGGAGCAGAGCTTCGGGGGTTTCCATGAGCCTCGGGTACCGTGTGCAGGTGCTTCCCCGGTTCCGCCGGCGCCTGGCCTTTGGGCGGTGGGCCTGACTCTGCTCCCTCTGCCAGACGTCCTGTGTGCGGTCCCTCGTCTGGAGAGCGCTCACGGGAGCTGGGTGCCCCCGGGGCTGGCTGGGGGGCTGAACCTGCCCCCGCCCGTGGGGAGATCGTCAAGGGCACCCCTGTGCTCCAGGCTGGGGGCCTGCGGATGCGCGAGGGTGGACACGCAGACCTGGGCGTGGTCCTGTGCGGGGCTTCGTCTGCTGCAGGCCTGGGCTGCCGCAGGGCCGGGCAGGCCTCTCTGATGCGCTGACTCTCGCTGGGACGGGAGGAGGGACGCGGCCTTGGGGGTCTGTGAGAATCAAGGTCCGGGCTGGGTGGGGCACAGGCAGGGAGGGCGCTGCTTCTCCAGGGCTCGGCCAGGTTGCTCTCTGAGGGGGGCTGGAGGAAGTCCGAGAGGGAGTAGCTTGATCTGAGTCTCCATGGTGTGACTTGGGGGCACCACGGGGAAGCCGGGTGCAGTGGGGGAGCAGCTGCAGTTGCCCAGGTGCTGGGCGGTGGAAACTTGGGTGAAGGAAGTGGGGGGCTTAGGGCTTGGACAGATGTGGGTCTCTCACTCCAGAGTCCCAGGGGACCCCAGGGAGCCCTCACGAAGAGCTTTCCCGCTGGGGTGGTTAGGGTGGGGGGTAGTTACCGTGGCCCCGAAGGCAGCGTGAGCCGCAGGACATCTCGAGTGGGCGCGGGGCATGTGGCCCTGAGAACTCTCCCGGGGCACTTTGTGTCACCAAGCTGCAGGAGCCCTGGGGTGCCGGCCCTCCCACCTCTGCCCACAGGGCCTGAGGGCAACCCCCCACAGCTGTGATGCCACAGACGCCTCCTGACACCCCGTGTGTCCCTGGACAGCAGCACCTCCCGGGGTTGTCACCGGCTGCGCCCTAAGACGTCAGGCTGGCCAAGGCGTCATGGGCAAGACTCAGAGCAGGACGGGGCCTCTGTGGTATCCAGCATGGCGAAACTCTCACAGGGGGTCCCCCAGTCTGGCCAAGGAACTGTGCACAGGGTCACACCGTCTCCCCTTCTGCCCAGCAGCAGCCAGCGCCTGACGAGGCTCCCTGCCCGCCGCGGCCGCCCGTCCCACCAGCTCGGGGAGAAACTCCGAGGCGTGTGGCCTAAATCC
>NW_023602909.1:0-9750 GCF_014898055.3 Talpa occidentalis
TTCAACTACACATCTAGCATCCATCTTTTCTAGCTGAAACAAGAAGGTTTTGTTTCTAATTTATCTGTCTCTGAAAGCTATCAGGGACTTTTTCTGCAGCTACCCGAGGGTCTGACTTTTTCTCCCCCTCCTCTGGGATCTGGTGAGACAAGCAATCATTACTCTCCCAGGAGCTTGAATAGGCATGTCAGCATTTTCTGTAGACTAATTTCTAAGCTGCTACCTACTTCTTGTGACCTCCAGAAACCTGGTGCAGTTTCTCTTGCCACCAGTATCCTTCTTTCCTCCAGAGGGCAGAGTATGTCCATGTGTACCTAGTAATTTCCCAAAGCAGTGCTTCCAGGTTCTTAATAACCTCCCCTGTCTTGCTCCATCAAAAAAATAAAGCTCCCAGTTTCACCTTGGAAGGAGTTGGACTATTACATTCAACTCCTAGCTTTTCAACTTGTCCGGCTGCTGCTGGTGAAGTGGCTTCTAACTCATTGGTCTCTGAGAGCTGACAGGGCCTGCTATTCTGGGGTTACAATGGGGAAAACAATGGTTTAAAAGAGTGTGTGTTTTTGAATAAGAATGTAGACATTTTCTACAGCTCCTCTTGTTGACTTAGGGCAGAGTGAGTGGGTAATAAACTCAAGCTCCTAGCTTCTTTATGAAAAGAGAAGAAACTGGACTATGTAGCACCCTAACTTTTACAGTTGCTACTCAAGGGACTGACTTTTACCTTCTCTTGGGGCATTGATAAAATTTTTCATACTCTAGTCTTCTGAGGGTTGCTAAAAGCAAAGACAGCAATTTGAATATGCACACAGATTTCAGAGGCACCAAGAATCTATGACTGGGCTAATTGGTTAGAGTCTTCTATATGAAGTCAGTCAGTGAAAAGCAGAAGAGGTGGCTGTTTCGTCTAATGCACAGACACCAATAGAGAGTCAAAGAAAATGAATAAACAGGGAAATACATTACAAACAAAAGAACAAGACAAATCTTCTGAAACCAACTTTAATGAAATGAAGATATGTGACTTACCCAACAGAGCATTCAAGATGTTTGAATTGCAACAGAGAATTTAAAATGCTCACTGAGGCCAGGAGAGCAATGTATGAACAAAGTGAGACTTACAGCTGAGAGATAGAAAATATTTTAAAAGCACTTAACAGAAATCATAGAGTTGAAGAACAATGGACTGAAAACTTCAAAAGAGAGATTTAACATTAGACTAGGTCTAGTAGAAGAAAGGATCAGTGAACTCACAAACAATTCATTGGAAATCATCTAGTTAGAGATGCCAAAAGAAAAATGAAGGAGGAAGCACTTAGCTATAGTGGTGGATTATGGATGATTTGGTGGCAGATACCTTACTGTTGTAATCCCTGATGGAGAGAATTCTAATGTTACCACAATTAAAAGGATAATAAAACAAACAAATAAATTAGAGAAAAATGAATGAAGAGCACAGAAAACTTATGGGATTCAAACACAATCAAATGAATCAATGTATACATTTTCAAAGTCTCAGAAGAAGAAGAGAGAGAGCTTATTAGAAGAAAAAAATTCTGAAAACACCCCAAATCTGGAAAGGAAATATGCATGCAGATCCAGTAAGTTTAAAGAATACTAAGAAGGGGCCTCCCCGGTGGCGCAGCGGTTGAGCGCTGGGTTGCGAAGCTGCCTGCAGCCTCTGCAGTGCCAGTTTGATCCCCGGCCACCTGGCGAGGGTCCCACATGCGCGAAGACCTCTCCTGCCACCCCCTGCTCCCCTCAGCAGTGTACTTTGTCTGTCTGCCTGTTCTGCTCCCTGCTTTGGCTCTGGTGAATTCTCTCACCCTTCCGCTCTTCTACTATACTCAGTGCTTGTATAGATAAATAAATCTTTAAAAAAAAAAATAAAGAATACTAAGAAGACGACTCCAAAGAAACCAATGCTGAGACACATAGTTAAATTGTCAAAAGTTAAAGACAAAGAATTTTGAAAGCAACAAGAAAAAAGGCAACTTGCCACATATATGGAATTCCAATAAGACTATCAGTAGATTATTCAGCAAACATTTTGTAGATCAGAATGGGGTGCTAAAGGGCTAAAAGGAACATATTCAAAGTGCCAAAAGAAACAATTTGCAACAAAAAATACTATAGCTGGCAAAACTCTCTTCAAAAATGAAAGGGAGATAAAGATTTTCTCTAAAAAACAAATTCTAAGGTGGTCCATCACCACTAGACCTGCCTAATAAGAAATGCTAGGGAGAATTCTTCAAGTTATTGTTAAATTATAGTATAAGAAAGCATTAAACACATTGGTAAAGCAGATATATAGACATTACAGAATACTATTTCCTATAACAGAAGTAGGTAAATCAATTTTAATTCTTCTATAAAAGTTAAAAAACAAAAGCATTAAAATAACAACAACAATTATACTAATGGATACACAATATAAATAGATGCAAATTGTGAAGCCATAAAATATAACGAATGGGAAGAGAGATCAAAGTGTAGAATTCTTCTATGCATGTGAACTTAAGTTGTTATCAGAATAAAACAGACTTATAACTATATATATGTGTAAGCCCTACGGCAACCATAAAGAAAATACCTATACAAGGCACACAAAATAAAAAGGAAAGAATTAGGCCTATTATGCAAAAACAAACAAACAAACAAACAAATAAACAGAACACAAAGGAAGACAAAGAGAGACAAAGAACTGAAAGACAAACAGAAAACTGTTAACAAAACGCAATCTTAAATCCTTCCCAGTAAATTACTTTAATATAAATGGATTAAACTCTCCAATCAAAGACATAGAGTGGCTGAACGGATAAAATCCCAAGATCCAAGTATATACTGTTTATAAGAAACTTTAAGGACACACAGAGATTGAAAATAAAGGAATGGAAAAATGTAATCCATGCAAATATAGACCAAAAGAAAGCAAGGTTAGTTTTACTTATATCAGAAAAACAGACTTAAAAAAAAAAACTGTCTCTAGAGACAGAGAAGATCATGAGATAATGATAAAAAGATTAATCCAATAAGATGTGAGAGTTATAAATATACTGTGCACAACATCAGGACACCTAAGTGTATAGAGCAAATATTGACAAATTTGAGTAGAAATTAGAAGTAACATAATAATAGTAGGAGACTGCAATACCACCCTTGCAATAATGGATAGAACACCCAACAGAAAATCAATAAAACATTGTGGTTTTAAACAACAGCATAGACAATGGGCCTAACAGACATAAACAGCACTTTACATCTAACAGCATAAGACTACACATTCTTCTCGAGCACATGTGGAATATTCTCTAATATATATCACCCCGATGTGAAAGCAAGGCAAAGACAACACAGCTGCCGGCCATCTCCCGCACCACCCGGAGGTTATCCTCTCACCCCAGCCCGCGCCGCCATCCAGTTGCCACGCTCGACGGGCTCCTGGCGAGCTCGTCTCATTTCTTCGTTCCTCGCCCTCACTCGCCTGGTCTAGCCTGGGACTAGCTCCCCTCCCCCAGGGACGCCCAGCTACAAAGTCCCCTCCCACCCCTCGCCACAACCTGCTGTCGTTTGGGTTTGCGCGGCGCCGGGGCTCCCTGGCCTGCGGGTGAGCCCCGCCCGCACATGCCCTCCGCGAGTCGGGGGTACGTCTTGGTCCAGATCGTCTGCACGCGCCGTGCGCCTCTTCCCGCGCCCGCTGCAGCACCTGCCTCCGCTGGTTCCAGTCCCGGGCGTCCCGCCGCCCCGGCTCGGTCACCGCCAGGTGCTGCCCCACGTCGCTGTCGAGGCGCGCGGACCCTCGCGGTTACAGGCGCATCTATCCGCCAGGCTCTGCCTGCCGCTGGACCCCGAACTTTCGAAACGTCTGCAACAGGTGATGCTCAGCCGGGAGCCGGGCGGCGCTCAGCCTGGGCCGCAGCGACCTCACGACCTGCACACCCTCTGAGCTCCCGGAGCAGCACGTACTGGCTGAGCCAAGCAGCCTGGATGGTTCCTGCGACCTCCCGCCGAGTCCCCTGCTCCTGGCCTGCCCAAAGGCCCGGGAGCTCTGAGGCGCCCCAGATCCTAGCGCATCTTGGAACTCAGCATCACTGGGGACACGTGTCTCCCACAAAGATATATGCACCCTTTATTTAATGTACAAGGTTCTAGCTGTCCTCCCTAAGTTTTCCACCTTGGGGCTGGATGTTAAAATACTTTCTAGCAGTGAGTTGGGTGACCTTGGGCAAATCATAAAACTTTTCTAAGTCTTAATTTAATTTTCTCATCAATGAAATGAGGATCTAACAAAATGATTTTTGGGAGTGCATTTTAGCATTGAATAATAGAAAAAACACCCTTTTCAGGGAAACTCAAGGCTAAAAGGGAAAAGAAGTTAGTAAGCAAACAAACATGGGAACATATACGCAAATATATAGTGTCTCTCAGTGCCAGGGGGTGATTCTGTGATCTTCAGAAAGGAGGGGTCACTGAGGAGGAAGTAATCAGTTCTGCACCAGGGGCAGGAAAAGGGGGTGATGAAGACCTGGGGGAGGTGATAGTTGATGTAGGAGCCAGGGAGGAGCAGGATCTCAGCAGGGAGGAAAGGCCTCAGGTAAGGGAGCAGCAGGGACAAAGGAGCTGGGGACATGGACAGTGGAGTCATCCAGTGACAGTTATGGCTCAGTTGTCACCTCCTCCACAAGCCTTCCCTTATCTCTCTTTTCCAATTAGGTGTTCTCCCTTCTGGACCAGTATTACATCCAGAATATGCTTCCATTTTGTTGTGTTGTATGCTGGGAATGCACAGAAATTTTCTTGAAGTTTTCTTATAGCTTGTTGTCAGAAGGACTTCCTAGTTTGAAAATGAATGTCTCTTTTCACTTTTCAAACATGATAGAGAGAGACTTTACCTCAAAAGGTGTGCACATGAATGAAGACATTACTCTGTACACCTTAAACTACTGTGCTGTGTGTCAATTTTATCTCAATATGATTGAACGGGGCAAAAATTGGTGTGGAATGTACCTTTGTCAGTGAAAATCTTCACATCCTCCAGAGCACTGTGAGGGTGGGCGCCATCTTCCTAGAGGCATTAGTGATGCAGTTTCTTTTTTTCTTTTTAAAGATTTTTTTTTTATTTATTTATACAAGCACTAGGTACAGTCAGAAGTGCAGGAGGATGAGAGGATTCACCAGAGACAGCGGGGAACAGAACCCGACAGACTAATGAAACACACTGCTGAGGGGAGCAGTGGGCGACAGGAGAGGTCTGCGCGCCATGTGGGACCCTCGCCATTGAACCAGCACTGCCAAGGCAGCTTCGCAGCCCAGCGCTCAACTGCTGGGCCACCCAGGGAGGCCCAGTGATGCAGTTTTTAACATTAAAAAATGTGGCAGCCTTTATTACCTGCCCATCTTCCTAGGTGGCCACCAGCAGAGTTCTTGCAGGTACAGACCCATCGCTGACCACCTGTGTGCTTCTGTCTGAGTCCCTTTGAAACTACCCTGTTCTTGGTCACACTGGGCAAATTCAGGTGGTGTGATATCTGTTTCATCCTCTACAGGTTAACTTCTCAAGGCAAATGCCTATTGTCTTTTTCATTTCTTTCTGTGTATCTAACATAGCACATAGGAAATATTTGTGTATTAGGGGATGAGTGAACAAAATTATCAACTTGCCAGGAACATAAGCAGAAACTTGAAATGTTTAAATGTGTTTTTTAAAGTCACCTTTGCTGCCTCATCAAAAAGGGTACCTGAAATTTAAATACTAAATCTAACACTGAAACAGGGGCAGAAAGGGCTACAAAAGGGCAACAAGGCAGGAGGCCAGATGGAAGGATGGAACAGCCACTCACCTGCCCAGGCTCTGAGACCAGAGAGCCACAAAAAGTCCCAAAAGCCAAAAACCAAACCAAGGACTATGGCAATATGACACCCATGCAACAGGGGCCTGTGGGCTGTAGCCTAGCAAAGGACAGTGCCCAATAAGAGGACAGGGCACTGTGTGTGGGTTCACCTGCACACAATTGCAAGAGGCCTCAGGCTCCAGGAACAACCATGGGTTTTTTTATAAACCGGGGAAACAAGTGGCAGCTCTCTCACCCAGCTGGCATCAGTGGTGGTCACCACTGGTCATCAGCAGTGCTGGACGGCACTGGCCAGTAGTGATGGTCACTACTGGTCCTGCAGAGGTGGCATCAGAGACACCCAGTGTTACAGCTCTTTGTGAGTTGCTGGGTTACACCAACAACAAACAGCTCTCTGAGATGCCAGGCCCAGGGCCTTGGTGCTCCTTCCAGATGATGTCAGAGACAGGACTGAGGCTCAGTCTGTGACAGAGTCCTTCAGCTTCTCTTCCCTCCTCAGAGGGCAGCTGCTGGATGCTTCTTTTCCTCTTTCTTCAGGGGCCAGGAACAGAGCCTTCCCTTCTTTCTTCCTCTTTGCGGGGGTGGGGGTGGGGCGGGGCTGGCATCCTCTCTTCTTCAGGGGCTCCTTCAGCGCCCTCTGATCTTGGCTTATATCCTCTTTCAGGGTGCCCCACCCACATGTCTAATTGGACCACTTAGCACTAATCAGCTCACAACTCACACCTGATTGGCCCATTACAAATGGCAGTTACTGGGCTCTGAGGAGCAACTGCCACAACTGACTTGTGGGGGAGCAGCAGGGTGAGAGATCACTGCTCCTGCCGCTCCCACTGCTGAGGGGCTGAGACCGGTAATAGGATCAAATTACTGCTGAGAGGAATTTAATTACAGCTGGCCTGCAAGTTTGTTTTTAAATAGAATGTTCCCCTATTTTTTTTACCATGTCAAGGGGTGACTAAGGAGAGATCAGAAAAAGAATACAAATGAGGTTAAAGTTGGGTGATGTTGCATTATCCTAAATATTGGGGGTCCTCCCTGAGGGTGGAAGAAAATAGGATGGAGGTCATGGGAGAAAAGAGGAGGTGGTGGTAGACAGGGTGGGGCTGCTGCCTCTGTCCCTGAAGTGTGGCTGAAATAACTTGGTTCACCTGGTGAGTTCTGCCCTCGAAGGAGTCATCAGTACAGAATCCATAGATATTTAAAAGGATAATAAGGGAACATCAAAATGAGGCTAAGTAGGAAAGGCCAGGAGTGTCGCCCACCGAGGTAACAATTGGACTGGCAGAACCTGTCTGTGAGACTATTCTGGAACTCTGAAGTTATCTCAGGCTTGTGGGTTCCATGCTGCAGCCTCCTCTAGCAGGAGAGGCGCCCAGGGAACTAACAGCCATGCCCCCCTGCTTTAATCCTTCACTTTGCGTTTAAATGTCCTGCTTTTATGAGGATATGTAGAAAGGCACAGACACAGCAAAAACCTGAGAAGCTCTTTAAGTTTATGCCTTGGGCTGATGCAGGCCACAGAGACAACCTGGGAAACAAACAACAGCAAGACTAAGAAAAACTGGAAGGACGGATGCAGAACATGAGAAGCACATAACCCCGAAGAAGCTGCTGTCTCAGCTCTAGCCCTAAATACTGGGGCACTTTGCTGAGGGTCGAAGAGAGAATGGAGATTTCAGGAGCAAGGGGGTGGTGGTAGACAGGGTCTGGTCGCCCCCTCTGTCCCTGCAGTGTGACCTGAATGACTTGGTTCACCTGGTGGGTTCTGCTTCCCTCCCAGCTCACCTGCTCCTGCACAGCGGGTGGTGGAGGACAAGGGAAGGGGTGGGGCAGGCCTCAGGGGCACCACAAGAGCCTCAGTCTGCAGTGTCCTGGCTAAGGCAACATCCCACTTGTTGGCTCAGACGCCCTGACCTGCCTCCTGTGCTGGTGCCTGTGCCCCAGAACCCTGAGCCCTGCCCTTCTAGGGCAGAAGTGGTTTTCTCCTGCAGCCATGTGCCTCTCCCCCCACCCTCCCCACCTCCCAGTCCTCAAAGTGTCCCCTGTGATTTTAATGGGCTGGTCCTTTTTTTCTGCACATTTATCAGTCAGGGACCATTGGCCAGTCTAGGAAAGTAATCTTGAAATTTCTTTCTTGAAACATTTATTGCTTATTTGTGGTTGATTTTTAAAGGGCATTTTACTTGCAACACAGACAAAAATGGGAGTAGGTTGTTTTGGGCGATTTGAATTCTTCATTTTTTGTATATGAGGAATTCTGTACTGTTTGTGGGACACTTGAAGCAACTCTGAATTACCTAGAACACAGTTAGAAAACTACTGATTTAAGTGAAGTATCTCTCATTCATTGTAGGCTCTATTAAAATGTGTAATTGCTGAAAGATATGACAGAGATGTTACAGGTACGTGCTCAAGTCGCAGTTCTACCACTCATTAGCTCTATCTCCATTTCTTGAAATATAAAATGGCAGGAACACCATTTACCCTGAAGAACTGCTGTATGAACTGAGTAAGCTGATAGAGAAAAACATGTAACGCTGTGTGTCTGGCTCTGCTCAGTGCATGTCAGGCCCCTTCACCTTCAGTGTGTGACCTGTTTTAACGTGCAAAGTCCTCAAGAAACTCAGAGGAGAGAAGGGCTAGTGCTGCCCACTGGCTACTGGAAAATCTCTGTAGGAGTTGCCATTTGGACCAGGTCTTAATGACTGAAAAGTTTTGTTGAGGATTTGCTGACTGCCAATTTCCTCCCATTTTTCCTATTGGTTTTCTTTCCTTTTGGGGCATGAAAATGACGAGTAAGTGCACAAAGACCCCACTCCACAATATTCCTGCAACTGCCCAGATGGAATGTGCTGTAAACTCCTGGGGTACAGAGTGTGTGAGGGGGGAACCCCTGTCACGAGAGCTCATTTAAAAAGTGTCAGAGCTATAAGGATGTTGCCTCTGTGAGTCTGGGTTTTTGGGGCCCATCTGCTGCCTCCTCCTGCTCTTTAGGGGTTATTCAACCAACCTCTTCCTCCAAAGTCTGCCTCTCTCAGGTCTTTTCTGCAGTTTGAGGTTGGGAAATCTATTGGAGTTGGAAGAATTGTAGATTCGAAGAGAGAGATTATAGAATCCGCCCTGCCCACTCCTCCCACATTTCCCCAGACTCCAGCTCCTCCACCAGGGAGTTATTATGGAGCATATGTTTTGGGCAGGATGTCTCTTTCACGTGCCTACACATTCTCATTCTTCTAAACCCTTTGCCTCTCCACCCCTCAGTCTCCCACCATCACATGTACACTTTGCCTCTGTTTACCCTATGTTAGCGTTCCTTGACAACTGCCCCCGCTGTCCATTATCTCACAGAACAGCTCCTTGCAATGCCTCGCCTTGCCTCCTGCTGGACATTATTCAGTATCATCTAGATGCTTCTCCAGCTTCCTCTTTCCCCATCTCCTCCCTCTACAATTCAGGCTTCTGAAGGCCCAGCCCTCACAGTTGAGGAAACTGATCTGTGGCAGGAGCCCCTATAGTCTCCAGAGTCTGGTCCCTTAGAGGGATTTTTCTATGAACGAGTCCTGCAGGAATAGCTACTCTGACCTTACCTGGACTAGCCTCGCCTTGGACCACAGGATTACTCAGCACTGTTCATAGCACCATGAGGGCCACCATCCAGAGGGCTTCAGGAACCTGTAGGACCATTATGGAGCTGGAAGAAGGGTGATGAGATGGAGAGAGTTGGGGTCAGAGAAAGAGAACTCATTAAGTGGAGCTTTTATTTGAAATATCGGAGGGCCCAAAGGAGTCTTCTGTGATCTCTGGGATTGGACAAATGCTGAGAAAGGCACCCATGGGTGGTGAGCTTGATATTAGATATCACTCATTGTGCAGAAGCTTAGCTTGAAAATTTTTTTAAAGA
>NW_023602911.1:0-9738 GCF_014898055.3 Talpa occidentalis
TCTGCCTGGTCTGCGTTCCACTCTGTCTCTGGTGAATCCTCTCAACCCCCCACACCTTTGGCCTGCACCCCAACAGCTCTTGTATGCATAAATAAATAAATCTTTAAAAAAATTTTAAATAAAACGGCCTCTAGCTGAGGTGAAGTGCTGTCACGCAGCCAGGTGGTGATAATGTGCCCCAAGGGGAAAAACCTGTGTGAAATAAGCTCTGATCAGGCAGGAGTTACCATGCCGTGGGGTGTGAGTTGTGTCATTGAGTGCACAACCCATATTAAATAAGGCGTCTTTAAGAACTACATTTTAACTTAGATCATATGTTGATTGGTTGATGACAACGTTATAACCAGAGCTTAGAGGAACTTAACCTTTCTTTTCCCTGGAAGCAATAATAGTTCAATGCTCACTAATTCAGTCATAATAATAATGACTATGGACTCTCTCTTCCTCTCTCTCTATATATACATGCACCCACATCTTTCCATCACATTTTAATGTGCTTGTTTAGTTCTTTTGCCTTTTCTGGGGATCCTAGGCTTTCCGAATAAGTCCTTGGAGCGTACATGGCTGGATGCAAGGGAGCAGGAAAGCCTCTTCTCACTCCATACATTCCAGCATCCTGCTCTAACCTGGATTTTGACCTCAAGGACAACATTAAACATTTTCTGGTACCCTCCTGGCTTCAGGAAAGAGAACCTAAGCCCATAGGTGATACCCTGAGCAGCTTTTATTTTATAGGAATATAAGGGAAGGGGCAGCACTATGAGGCTAACTGGTGGAGGTGAAGGGCAGCCCTAAACCTCTCTGGAAACCTACAGACCATATTTTGTCTCTGGCAGTTTAAAGAGTGATCACACTGAAGAACCAGCTTCTATGTTCACACTGCCTGCAGGAGAACTAGTTCCATGAATAAGAACTTGAGAGGAAATGACTCTACTCATCAGTCTAAAATAATCCTAATCAACTTGGTTCCTCCTCATACAGAATTTCCTTGCTTCTAATTGTGTCCTCTTTCTGCAGTTGTGTGCACCTTTTTGTAAGCATGTAGTTCTCATGTCTTCTCCCCAAAATGAAACACTCCCATCTCCAACTAAACCTCTTTTCAGAGGCCTCCAAAGGAAGGCTCAGACCTCACCAACACATCTCAACTGGTTGTTCCTCTTTCCTGTATACATGGCTGTCATGTTGACATCAGCTGTTTCTGACTGGATTCTAATGAAAAAATGCACCAGTCCCTTCAGTTCTATAGCAGTGTGGATGCCACTACTGCCAAAGCCCAAATCCTCATAAAATGAGGATTTAAAAATATCCAACACTCTTAGAGCATGTGATTAGAATTACAGACTTGCAATTGATAGGACTTTTGAGAAAATCCTCAATTGTCTTTGGGCAACGCATAAGACAAAGCACCCTCATCAGGGACACACTGAAGTTTGTTCTCCTTTCCCTTGGCAATATTTTCTCTTCTACTAGTTTTTAGGACCTTTATTCAGGAGATGAAGTTATCCTGACCTTCATAATTTCTCCCTTATGGAATAAGTTTATATCTCAAATGCTTCAGGGCTTTGCTTTGATTCTCAAAACATCTTTTCTTTCAAACCAGCGCCTCTGCCGTAAATTTCAGGAGACTTTAGATTATTCTGATGTCACAGAGATGAATCCTTGTGATGAGGTCAGCTGTTATAACCTGTCCTGTGGCATGGTCTCATGTGAATAAGGAAGGGCAGGTCTTCCAAGTAAAGTATGGGGGTGTGTGACACTCATTTATGATTTGAACTATTATTCAGATACATAGGGTTTAATGACACATGCTCCATTACTTAGAAGTTTTTGTCATGAAGTGTCTTAAAACATGCTATACTTCTTTCTTTGTCTTTTATGTCATATGACACAATTCAGAAGCCACATTTCCTTACAAAAAACAAATATTTGATGATGCAGTGTTTAACTTAAGTAATAGACCAAAGATTTCCAAATATGCTAATATCCCTGGAAATCAATTTGCCTTCCATTGTTTGGTGTTGGCTAAGTAAATTAAACCATCCATCATTCCGTGACTCCATTTAGGGCAGAATAAAGGCAAGAAAACATGTATTTCTTTTCTTCTCTGCTCTTTCATGCTCCCATTTCTTGATAAAGCAGGACATTCTTGTCACAAAAAAACAGGCACTTATTTTTTTAACTGTTAAGAGGCTTAATGAGAAGTGACAACCTGACTCCTTATCATGATTCAATTTTTAGATTGAAGTCAGCTAATTAATTTATTGCCAATGTGATTTTCATCCTCCTTAACATTTTGTTGATTCATGGATGAATCAACTGCAATACTTCTATTGAAAGCAAATGTAGCTTCAGTGCAAATCATTTCTTCTTGTGGGAGATTATCTCCCCACCCATAATCTCACTCATATTCTAGTTTCTAAGACATAGAAAAAAGATTGAATAATTTCTAGAATTTTTTTCAGAATGTGTGTTTCTCAATTTGTTCCTGGCCTTCAGCTTCCTTTAATCTTCACTCTGCCTTTGCCAGGTAGACTTTACATTTGTCACTGTAAAGAGGCTCTCATAATACTTCCTTGTTCCTCTGTCCTTTTGTCACACTTCATAGCCAAAGTACAACAGAGAAAAACCTAACCATCTTGTGTCTCTGTGCCTGCATGAATACAGCTCCTGAAATGCTGTGCAACAGTTGTTAGGAAAAGGAATAACTAACCAGTGTCCAAAAGATGAATGCTTGAGTCATGACCTGGTATATGGATCTTGTAATCCCACTCAAGTTTAATCAATTGCACATATATTAAGTATTTTCCCTGACTAGTATATTAGTCCTGAAAAAAGGAACCAACTGGGTCAACATTAACGAGAAAGCAGAGTCAGATGGCTTAGGTCAGTGACATGAAGTCAAATAATGAAACAGGGGGTGAATGTAAAACTAGGTGGACTCATGAGGGAACCCCAATGCAAACTTTGGGTGATGATAATGTGCCAAGTAAGTTCATCAGCTGTAACATATGGTGTAACATATGTAACACTCTGGTGGAAGATGCTGATAATGGGGGAGATAATGTATGTATGGGGTAGGGTGCATGTGGGAATCTGTACCTGCCCCTCAATTCTGTTGTAAATCCAAATCATTTTAAAATATAGTCTTAAATTTTTTTTTTTAAAATATGACTATGTAGACTAATTCCTAACTAGTTCTATCTCTGGGTACCCTGTATTCTAATGAGTATGGGTTGAAAACTAAATTAGAACCATGTTGTACTAATCTTTGGAGTTTGGAGATTGCCCAAACTATTTTTTAATATACATCAACATCAATGGTAAGGGATACCCAAAGCTGCTTATACTTTTAAAAATTTTTTCAGCATTATGAAGTTTCTGATTATTCTTTGAATTATTTCAAAATGGATACATGCTTGAATGAAGTGTACTCTATGGATAGTTTTGGTGAATATTCTGCAGAAAATTGTTTCCTCCCTTGATGAATGCATTGAAGAGCTAGAAAGGAAAGACTCTCATCTGGATGCTCCCAACTTGATGTCTTCTGGTGCCAGAAGGGTAATGATGTGATATAAGCTGATATAAGAGAAAATTAGGGGAGTTAGCCTTGACCGACTGGGTGATACAAATCCTATCTAAAGTTGTTCTAATTTAAAAAGATTAAAAATACAATGTGCCCCAACAAAACTCATTTTTAAACCTTGATATCAGTTTGTGACTCCTGGTCTATACCAACTCTCTTTTTATATATGGGGAAAACAAGTCCAGAGAAGTTACTTATGAATATTGCATAGTGTTCAAGAATTCTGGAGCCAAGATAACTTAGGCTCCAAATTTGCTTGTGCCACATACTAGTCATGTGTCTTAAGCAACTCACTTCCTCTCTCTCTTTCTCTCTCTCTCTCTCTCTCTGCCTCAGTTGTCTTCTGTACTGGGATGAATATTTTTAGTTTTCACCCTGTGGGGCTGTTTGAGAATTAAACAAATTATAATTCATTAAATATGTATATGGATAATGTGTGAAGAACATTCTTAAAATGGTTGGCACATTCCTTTTCTCTCTTCATCCTTTTCTCAGTTCTGCTCCCTAGACTGTAGATGAGACCATGTTGGATCATGAAGGTGTTTGCCAGGGTCTAAAGTTGACAGGACTGTGAGGAGGCTTATGTGCTGAGATTCTTTGGGCTGAAGCTGCTTTGCCAGGTTAGATTACCAACACCAGGTTTCATTTATAAGTGAGACAAATATCCATCTTAGTTAAACACTGTCATTTTGACTTTTATGTTTCTCACATCAGAAGGAATCCTCTCGACTACACAGATAAATCTTTTCTCTCCTGTAATTTTCAGCTATCTGTGTGGTTGTTGTTTGTTGTGTCTTTTCTCTTCAGCATTTAACTGGCTTGTTATATTTATCTAGTCTGATAAACTCTCTTTTAATTGGTATATTTAATTATTATAATTTAGTTTAATTATACCCCACACAACATTTTCTCATTAAGGTTTATTTCCAGAACAATGCCTTAGTCTTTTTGAAACTGTCATATCTTTCAATTCTCTAGTTTCTGATTACATCTACATATGAAAAATTTATGTTTACATCCAACCCAATACCAAAAGTTTCAACAAATTTATATATATGAGAAAAGTCACATATTAAATTCCAAATGTAAGGAGTAGAATCCCGAATCACTTGTGGGCCTTTTGTTAAGTGCTCTGATGTCAGCAAAGGGGAAGTGTGACTCAGTTCTGGCTCCCTGGGAGACCCTATCACTGGTAATAAAGTGACTGTTCACTAATAACCACATTAACTGATGATTAGGAAGCAATGTTTTAAGCATTTTATATTCTGCCATTAAAATCTGTTATTTATACAATTAGGCATTTTACTGTGTCTTAGTTTCATTTTATTGATAGAAGACGGTACATCTTTGAGGTTTTTTTTTTTTTTTTTTTTTTGGTATCTAGTCTTCCAATCTTTTCTTTTTAACTTCTTTTTAATTATCTTGTAATGAAGTACCATTGTTTTACATTCTTGAACTGCACTGCTGCACATTTCTTTTGCTTCTTAGAATAAAAATAGTTTCCTGCTTAGAATGTTATGTAGGATAGCTTATTTTGAGAACTGGATATCAACTCAAAAAATATACTTCTATTGGATTATTTTTTCTGCCATATTAATTTAAATATCCTGTTTATCATACCTTCCTTTACTGCTTTTTATTGTTCTTATGTTTTCTCTTCGATAATAAATAATTCTATACTTCTTTTTCATCCTTCTTATGATTTTTAAGTCATAGGTCATATTCCTATTTTTTGGATTGATTTTATTCCTCTTTCTGAGTCACTTTTTTCTTAATAGGTTTTCTCCTTCACTCATGTCTTTAATAAAGGTCTTGGCAGGTAAATTCCCTTAGCATGTCTGCACATGTTCTTATTTTGTTCTTGCTGTTGAATAATATTAAATTGACTATAAAAATCAAGACTGATTAAATCAAAGAAAAATAAACTTTCAGACAATAAGACCAGTTAATGGTCATCAGAAGAGGGGAGAGAAGGGCATGGGTCACTTGGGTAAAATGGGGTCAATTGTATGGTGAAGGATTGAACTGGACTTTTAACGGTGGACTGAATGCAGTAAATACAAAGGTCAATTTTTATTGATGCACACATTAAAATTATATAACGTAATAATGCAATGTTACTTCAATAAAAAAATCCAAGGTTGAGAGTTATTTTTTCCTGAACATGTTGGGAAATATTTCTTTTTTGCCTCTGGTACCTATTGTTGCTCATGAAAAGTCTGTTGTCAATCTGATTATCCATTTTTGTACTTAATATCTTTTCCCTCTGGAAGCTTTATAGAGTCCTACTCCATTTTCTTTCTTTTTTTTTTTTTAAAGATTTATTTATTTATGCATAGAAGAGCTGGGGTACAGGCCAGAGATGCAGGGGTGAGAGGATCCACCAGAGACTGAGTGGGGAACATAACAGGCAGATTGACCAAAGTACACTACTGAGGGGAGCAGCAGGCAAGTCAGGAGAGGTCTGCTTCTCCCTGTGTGTTTCTCCCTGGTGGGGGATCGAACTCATGCTGCAGAGGCTGCGGATTACTTCATAGTGCGGTGCTTAACCCCTTGCACCATCAGGAAGGCCCCCTACTCCATTTTCTTGATATTCTGTAGTGTCAGTAAAATAGATCATGGTGTAGATTTTTAGTTTTTCCTTTATTTGTATATTTCCTATTCTGTTTTCTTATTCCTTTATTTGTAAATTTCCTATTCTATAATTTTGATTTGAAGAGTTATGTCTTTCTTTAATTGTCAACACTTCTTGTTTTATATTTTTAAAACACTGTGTATTTTCTACTCCCTCCATTCTGGCTCTGTCATTAGATTCATGTGAGATCTTCTTACCCATCCTCCTGATTCCTAATCCTTCTCATATTTTTAATTTAATCATCTCTTTTTGATGAAGTGTAGATAATATCATTAGCAACATCTTTTTAAGTTAAAATTAATTTTTTATTTCCAGTTTAGAGTTTATCCGAATAAGCATTTAATTTTTGTAATTGATGATTTTTAAATTTTCTTTTTTCATACCTACCTGTTAGTATTTCCTCTCCTTTTACAGAAAATATTTTTTTGCTCACTGTTAGTAAATGTTATTCCATTGCTTCTCGCTTTGAGCCTCTTAAACATAACTAAAGAGAATTCAATTTATAAAACAAATGTTTTGTGAGATGAATACAATTCCACTTTAATAAGATTATATGTATACATGCACACATATATCAAATAATACAAATCTTTATGAAGCTCATCAAAATTGATCAAGTTTGCCTCTAGTTTAAGGCAGGGCCAATATACATCTTGAGGGTTAGTCGTGATTTGTTGATTATTTGATACCTGTGCTATGCTTGTTGCTGTATATTTTGAATATGTTTCAGGTATAATAAACTTTTAACACGAGTTTTAGTTGCATTTTATTAATGACAGAGGGAACCACATTAGTAAGGAAGAACAAAAAGCTAAAGAGAGAAACATTATGATCACCAGCTAACTAATCCACTGAGACAAATTGACCTAAACTCTGGAATTCACAGCTACCTTAGTAATTATATTTAAGGAGAAAAAGCCTGCATTCATTATGGGCATCTTTCTTCTAGAAAAAGGAAATATTACACAGAACCTCACATTAGAATTAAGAAGGCTCACATAGGCTACCAAGAAGGATCAGATAATCCACTTCTTTAGAAAAGAAGAAATTGAGAAACAGAACAATTAACTTGACAAGATGTCCTGACTAGAGCATTCAGAATTGGATGCACTCCTGTTCTCTTATCTATAATCCAGTACTCTTTTCCTGTTTTATGGAATTCCCAAAAGACTCTAGCCTCCCTACCACTTTTTAAAAAAGATTGTGACATATGCCAGCAAAACTATTCAAATATGTCAACTTCTGCTCATCCTCACTTAGCCAGATTTTTCACTAACTTTATCTCACTGGGAGAAACATGAAAGGTACTTCTTTTTAGCATGTAAACCAGGAAATCAATTCCCAAAAACAGTTGTTTTGTTTCATATGCTCTAATTAGCAATGTGATTTTTTGGTATTGTTTTTCACCAGTGTTACTCCCAAAATAGTTTGAAACATAACATTCTTGTTTTCTAAATATACTGAATGCTTTTGAAAAACATCTTTTACTTTAGTCTTAATACATTCTTCTCTCTTGAAAAAAGATCAATTTCTAACAAATTAAGTTTTAAAATATAGGTAATGCCTCTTTGCAGTCTCTTATGGTATATTATTAAAATAAAAACATCCAAGATTAAGTTAATATTTAAATAGTAATTAAAATGTATCATTTCTTTGTGTACATTCCTTATATTTCATCCATTTTAAATACATATTTAAATGCATATATATTTAAATATATAGTTTTACTTTTAAAATGTTAAGATCCCAAAGAATTTGTGTAGTGTGTGTTATGGTTATTGTGAACAACTGTTATAAACTGAGAGTTTATCAACTGTCCAAATCAGCATTTTTCATATTTTGCCGTATTCACTTATCACAGCAAGTCAGTAAGGTGGATGTTATTGTTCTCATTCCATACATAGCATAAGAAACACCGGAATAAGCACACTTTTTCCGAGAAAATTGCTAGCTGACACAGAAGTGAGATATAACCCACATCTGTCTAATTCTAGTGCTTCTTTATCAATCTAGCAGTCCTTCATTTTCTCGTTTCCTCTTCTTTGCAGCTCTTTTTAGTTTATTCCAACTGTCATTATATTTTTCCAAAGTTTCAAAGTGCCACTTTCCTCTTTACAGATTCAATAACTAAATCTCCCCTCCAAAGTCTTTTAACCTTTACTTACTCTCCTTCGTATCACCACAAAATGGGACTACATTAAACTATGCCATGGCAGTAACAAAGACTTAAAAGTCAGAACTGGAACACAGAATCTTGAAATCTGAAAGAAGTTCTGCAGTTTATATTACTTGGCATTCTTTCCCCTAGATAGCTGACGGATTGTTCCCTTTCTTCCTTCAAATTTCTATCCAAATGAGAATTTTTGTCTCTTACTTTATCTCATTGAGATATAATAAATATCACGTCCATTTTATCATTTAGAGTACACAATTCATTGATTTTAGTAGATTCAAAAGTTTGTACAACAGCCACTACTATCTAATTCCAGGACATTTTCATCATCCCAAAAGAAACTCTTTAATCAATGAGTAGCCACCTCCCCCTTCTCATCCTCCTGCCCCTGGTGGTAAAGAAATCTACTCTGTCTTATGAATTTACCCATTTTAGATATCTCATAACCATATAGCCATGTAATATGTGGTGTTTTTGTCCGACTTCTCTCACTTTGCAAATTTTAAGATTCATTTGTATTGTAGTGTGTCCTTTACTCTTTCTTATGTCTGAATAATATTCCATTGTATGGTTATATTACATTTTGTGTGTCCATTCATTACTTGGTGGGTATTTGGTTTGTTTCCACTTGCAGCTATCATGAAGAATGGCTGCTATGAAGACTCATGTTCAAGATTTTGTGTGAATGTATGTTTTTCAGTTCTCCTGTTTTTTACCTAAAAGTGGAATGGATGAGTTATGTGTTAAATCTATGTTTTAACTTTGAAAAATGTTTGTACTGTTCTCTGAGTGAATTCACTGTTTTAGAACAGCAATGTATATGGGTTCCAATTTCTCCACATCCTTGCCCACATTTGCTGTTATTATTAAAATTACTTTTATCATATATACTTTTGTGGAATGAAGTGGTATCTGATTGTGGTTTTTGATCTGATTTCCCTAATTCACTAATTATATTGATTTTTTTCATGCTTTTTGGACATTTGTAATCCACATTATAGAATATCTAGTCAAAACGTTGAGCACTTTTTCACAAACTGTTTATTGTTTTGAGTTTTAAAAGTTCATTCTATGTTCTCAGTTCTACAGTCCTATCAAACACATGAATCACAAATATTTCTGTTCTGTGGGTTGTCTTTACATTTTCTTGATAGTGTTCCTCAAAGCACGGAAATTTGATGAAGTCCAATTTGTCTACTTCCTTATAGGTTACCTGCGTTTTGGTGTCAAGTCTGAGAAACTGTTGAGTAATCCACGGTTACAAAACTAGCACCAGTTTTCTTCTAAGAGTTTTATAGTTTTAGCTCTTTCCTTTAGGTTTGGGCCATTGTGAGGAAATATTTGTAT
>NW_023602913.1:0-9692 GCF_014898055.3 Talpa occidentalis
CCATGTGGGATTCTTGCCGGCTGGCCGGGAATGAACCCATGCTGTAGTGTTTGTGGACAGCTTCACAGTGTGGCGCTCAACTGCTGCGCCACCAGGGAGGCCCAATAAATAAATCTTTTTAAAAGAAGAAGTAAACAATAAAAGGCGAACTAAGATGAAGTCACGAGTGAGGTGAATATTGCAAAAATACGAGCACCATGGACTTCAGAGTTGGTAAGTGGGTGGTCTATCTGTGTTGGTCTAAGAGAGCAGTGTTCAGGTGTTGATATTCTTGTATTTCAGTCTTAAGGCAGGAAACTATGTCAGAGCACAACATAATAGTTTAATTGGGTTGAATGCTGCTATCCATTTTTTGCTTTTCCTGAAAATGGCAAAGAGCAAAAGAACATTAACGGACACCACCATCTATTCCATCTATTCTAGTCTCACGCTGGCAGTTATATACATTTAACACCTACCATTGCCTTATTGGGGAGAAATAAAATGGCCTATGATACCTGTGCCGTGAGGACAGCTGTTTGGAGTTAGTTTTGGCAGCCCTAATGTGACATACTGAAGACAATGGGCTGCGGGGTGGGAGTGCTCCTTGCCACCTGTCCACCCTTCCCCAGCACACACTTTCCAAAAACCTAGAGCCTTGAGAAACACCCCTCCCCACTTCATGCTGCTTCTGACCTCCCCGCCGTGACACTGCAAAGTCTGCCAGATTTTCCCTCTCTGCATCCGCACACTTGCAACTTTTATGCTCCGCAGTTCTTTCATAAGAGGCGGAGTCTGGTTGTCCACCCTGTGAACTGGACTAGCCATGTGAACCTGCTTACTCAATGATTGACGCCTCACTTTCGAACCCAAGCCTTCCAGAGGCACCACACGTTTCTCTTGGAATACAGCCAGCCACCCATCGTGCGGCTGCCAACCAGCTGAGCCCATATATATAGGTGAGGTCATCCCAAATGCGCCAGTATCTGACCTTTCAGCTAACTGCAGACGCATGAGCAAGCCCACCCAAGAGCTGCCAGGCCTGGTTCAGATCCGTGAACTCCCAGGTGGACTTGTGAGCAATAATAAACCAATCCTAAGTCATCAAGTTTTGAGGCATTTCGCTTTGCAGCAGTGAATAACTGACACTGGTACCCAAGCTTGAGTGCCCTGACAAAGTTCTCCAGATGATTCCTAACAGAAGCTCTAAAGCTAAAATCACTGCAAAATCTTTCAGGGTATCTCTTAGGAACAAAGGCAGATCTGACTCCCGTTTCACAGCCAGAAGTTCTGGGAGGGAGGCTACTCACTTCAAAGATGGGGTGGTGTTTAACTCAGAACAGCCTGCACATTTGGGCTGTTCTCTTTCTCTCTCTCGGCTCACCGAAGAGCAATGGAAATGTTCGAGACACTCTCGCTGCAGTACAACAAAAGGGCAGCTCCTCACATGGTCAGGGAGCCTTTGGCCAAGCAGGGAACAGCAACAAGGGCACAGATGCCAGAGCAACTGAAGAAGGAACTCCAGTTGGGTAAAGTGTAGGCAGGCTGCCCTGCAGAGAGGCTGGAATTGTTTCAATATCGCAGCCTCATTTGGTAGAGCTCAGAGAATATTTTCATCTGTGAAGAATAGCAGAGCTGCTCATTTTATTGTGTTTCTTAGGTGGCAACATGTAAAGTTAATTGAAGCCTGAATATGTCCATTCCCGTCCACTTAACACGATTCTCCTTCTCCTCACTCTTTAATTTTTGCTTTACCTTAGCATAAGGTCCTCCCCTCTAATCATTGTGCTCTCAAAAGAAAAGGCCAAATTAGTTCAAGTACTTTTCAAGTCACACCAAGAATCCTCTCAATGCAATTTTGCTGAATAAGGGCAAAAACAGACATAACTTTCAAATGAAAGCATGCATCATAAAATAAAACTCAAACTCAAATCTAGAACTCGCAGTGGGTTTCTCCAATCAATTCACCTGTTGGTACCCAATTATGGGGGTGAATGAGACAGGGCACGCCCCTGGCTTCTGGAGTTTGAGGTCTTGGATCTGCCTTAATGAGTTATCGGGTCTGAATGCTCAGGACCCAAAGTGCCCAAAATATGGTGGAAGCAGATTCCAGTTCTGTTGCAAACACGAAAGAGGGGCAGTGCTTACAAATGTGTCATCGAGGGCGGAGGAAGCCATGTGGAGTTGGAGCAGATATTGACATTTCCTGGGGTTCATGAGTTCACTTCATTGTCTTGGAGATCTGTATCAAATTCCCTGAAATTCTGCCTTGTCATTTCTCTGCCACACGATCCCACCAAGACCCAGACCATCCCTTAGACCTGACACAAACTATTTTATGCTTTCTTTTGAAAGCAGGGAAAGGAATTCTTTGTAAAACCTAAATCTCCTGATTCAAGGCAGATCAAAAGAAGGCTACCCATGTCTTTTCACAATTGCCATCTTCTGCAGACTTTCTACGGGAATCTGCGAAACACTTCTATTTTCTTTAGATGAATGGAACAAATTAAAAGTTGTCTTTTATCTCACTTTTTTCCACCCAATTCTAAAATCTACACAACACAGAAATCATCATTCCCTTTCATCAGTGAGTAGGCTACAGATAAAATGTATGAGCTAATTCAGAGCCAGAAAGCACACAAAGAGGATTAAACAAGGCAATCACCTTCAAAAATGTTACAAAGCCAAGCGGAAAAGTCTGATTTTGCCCACATACTAGGTTTTTAGTCAAGAAAGAGAAATGCATCACCCTCCCTCACTCAGAATTATATTTTTCTTCCTGTCCAATGGAAAAGTTAATTCTAGCAACTAAATTATTTTAATAAGGTTAAATGAACAACAAGAAGGATAAACAAAGCAGTTAACCAGCTCAACAGTCCTGCAAAATCCTAATCTAATATGAGTCTAATTAGCTCTAATTGATGCAAAGGTCGTCTAAAATCAACAGCAAGCATATAGCAACATTGTTGGAAAGACATTTAAGAATCGACGTCCAAAGAATTTTTGCAAATCGAGGTACACTGTTTTACAACACTGTATGTGATTCCAAGGTATAGGATCACACCTCTTCAGATGAACATTATCACACTACAACCACCACCAAGGCACCCAAAGTCCTCTACATTAGTACCCCCGATACCTTCACATCTCTGTTGCTTCATTCTTTTTTTTTTTAAGATTTATTTTTTTTATGCATATAAGAACTGGGGTACAGGCCAGAGGTGCAGGGGGTGAGAGGATTCAGGAGAGACAGAGTGGGGAGAAGAGCAGATGACCAAAAACACTGCTGAGGGGAGCAGTAGGCGAGATAGGAGAGGTCTGCTACGCCATATATGGGTAGCTCCCTGGCAGGGGATCGAATCATGCTACAGTGGCTGCAGAGAGCTTCACAGTGCTGTGCTTAACCCTTGTGCCACCAGGGAGGCCTGTTGCTTCATTCTTTATCAAATAAAGACCTGATTGATTACCTCTTATGAAGAACTGAATCTTGAAGTGTCTTAAGAGGCATTCTAATTAAAATTAATAGTACAGGGTTTTATTTCAAAATCATGAGGGATTTATTAAGCTGGTGACACTAGTTATTAATACTTGAACTATCTAATAAAAATGCAGGATGAGGGGTACCATTACACTTGTGACCCTGGGAATTCTGTTGTTCAATTTCCAAACTGCTTTAATGTAAACAATGTGATGTTTGTTTAACTTCCCTTTGGATTGTAGGTATAATTTGTGACTTTAAAACCAATGTGTATCTGTAGCTCACTTAGAGGGAATGAAGTTTGTATTTAAAAATCTGACCTTTGCTCTTTTCCTCTGCCAAACCTCCCTCTGCCGCACATGTACTGCATTTCCTAGTAAAGGAAATTTCCTAAGAAAAGAACAACTTTTTTTTTAAAGATTGATTTATTTATACAAGAACTGGGGTACAGGCCAGAGGCGCGGGGGTCGGGGTGAGAGGATTCACCAGAAACAGAGCAGGGAACAGAATGGGCAGACTGACTGAAATACACTGCTGAAGGGAGCTGTGGGCGAGACAGGAGAGTTCTGCCCCGCCATGTGGGCATCTCCCTGGCCAGCCTGGAATTGAACCTGTGCTACAGAGGCTGCAGACAGCTTCACATTGCTGCTCTTAACCCGCTGTACCACCAGGGAGGCCCAGAAAAGAACGTTTTAATCTAAAAAAGTATGGAGTTTTAGTTACTTCTGGTGTGACATACACCAGAACTTGTCTACTCAACATCCATTTGTCCTTTCTTCCTTAAAAGAACCCTAAAAATCATCAAGATTTAAAGTTTCAGATCAACACAAGCTTTCCCAATCTTCTTGGGTGGCCGGCCAGGTGCCACTTTCGGGCAACTGGCAGAGGAAGAGCTTGCAGAGCTTGCTTCCCTGATAAATTCAGACATATTTGGGTACAACCTTCCTCTTCTTGCTGTGAACACAGCCAAGGTATCCGCAGCTTCTATACATGTTTTGTAACTATGAGAGAGAAAAGGCAGAAATGTGGATGCTGCCTTCACATGACTAACTCATTAAACAAATGCTGGCAGCCAACTAATTCAAGAATTAAAAAAAAAAAATTCCTATAGCTCCACTCTGAGCTCTTTACTTTGCTTTCTTTTTAAAAATATTTTTTTATGCATACAAGAGCTGGGGTACAGGCCAGAGGTGTGGGGGGTGAGAGGATTCACCAGAGACAGAGTGGGGAACAGAGCAGGCAGATCTACTGAACTACACTGCTGAGGAGAGCAACAGGGAGACAGGCAAGGTCTGCTGCGCCATGTGGGTTGCTCCCTGGCCAGCTGGGGATTGAACTCCAGCTGCTGAGGCTGTGGATAGCTTCATAGGTTGAGTCTTAATCCCTTGCACCACCAGGGAGGCCCAAGACTTCTTTATATGGTAAATTATTAACTATCTGTTTAAGTCATTGTAGGTCAGGCTTTCTATCACAGTAAAATCATGGCTAACTTACACATTCAGCCTGAAAAAGAAATCCAGCCTTCATCCTCAGATCTGAATATATTTCATTGCTTAAAATAATCCCTGGTAGGTAACTCTGATTTGTCTGTTCCTCTGGAATAGAAACTTAGGAAGCCCAATGTAAGTGACGGCCACACACAGGCTCTAATCATCTCTCTCATCACTCCTGTTTCACCCAATACCAAAGCAAGCAGTGACATGACTTTATTAAAATAGTACTCATCTTCATGCACCACTGATCACTGATCGCAAGCTCAAGTTCACAAGTGAAAGCTGTGGCCTTTGGAGGATGTCATTAAAAGGCATATCAGAGCTTGCATCACGTGTCTCTCCTTGGGAGCCGGGGTATTTTCTCTGATACTATGCTATGGAAGTACCTTCAGTGCGACATTCATTGCAACTTTTTGCCCAATAGTTTTTTCTGACAAAAATAACTGACATTTTTAAGGATCAAGGTGAAAGGATCTTAAGTGACTCAGACATAGAAGCAGTGGTTTCTAATTTGAATACTGTCCAGAGAGTAGGCAGAATGCTTTTACTAAGTGAATATAAGGACACAGGCAATAACCAGTTGGGTTGAGCTTCGTGGTGAAGAGCTATACCAGTATGGCCCTTTGCAAGAAGGGGTACCCTACAAAATCAGGTGGGTCAAAAGTGTTTAGCATGGTCTTCAGATCAGGAACACTGGTATAAACTGTGAGCTTCTAAGAAATGCAGAATTTCAGGTTCCACCCCATATAGGCAATAAGTTCTCCAGGAGATCCTGATACATTCATGTTTTGAAAGGCACGTTTAGAGTTCGAAGAACACTGCTATCATGTTATAACACGTGAAGTCAGGAATTATGTGCACCCCTGTGAATGGTAGGCATGGGCTGATATCCAGAGGGCCATAAAGATTGCCCGTGGACATTGCAAGGATTTACAGCATTTGCCGTGGTAGGAAGAAGGAAATTTATTGTGCCATGGCACCAATGATTAATATATTTGATTTGTCTAAAGGTATTAATTTTCCCCTAAAGCATCATTTATCAAGGTCTCCAAGTTTAATGTATATTCTTCAAGATGACAGTGATAACAGTTGTTGAGGGCGAACTATGCTCCATATAGGCAATACAGATTTTTCGTAGACATGTCCCCCCGTCAACCTCAACAAGGCAACAAAAATATCTCAGAACTCTGGTAAGCTGTCTGCTTTATACCACTGGAAAGGGTTGTCTTGGGCATTTGTGCTTCTTGGTCAGACCCTAGAGTGCTCTCAGCAGATTGTCCATGGCATTATCAAAAGATCCGTTATCAAAAGAGCTCATTTACATCCACTCCTGGCATGAGTTCAGTTAAGAAGTACAATGGCCATATGAGTGTCAACATCTAATCAAACAATCACATATCCCCTGCAGCTTAGATTGATGGTACCAGCTCTGAAAGTCAGTAGTGCCCTAACAGCACACCAAAGAGAAGAGATTAAATAAAGTGAAGTTTAGAGTTTATTCTAAATTTATTAGTTATTCTAAATTAGTTTATTCTAAATTTATTCAAGGTAAGAGGGATGACAGAAAGCAGCAAGTTTCCAAGAGAACATTAGGATTTCTTATCCTATAACCCAACCTGAAAATCCTTGGCCATAAGATTTTTGCTACCAGCAGTATGGTGGTCTAGGGAAGTGATTCTGAAAGTTCTGGAACAGCAGCATTAGCATCACCTAGAAGAACCTAACTAGAAATGAAAATTCTCACACTTGTGTTTAACAAGCCCTCTAGGTGACTGTACAGGAGCTGAACTCTGAAAACTATTAAGATTAATGCCTCTAGACAAACTATCATTGGCAAAGAAACAATTCTGTGTTTTGTAATTTCTAATTCATCATGGACAGATTAAAAAATCACATATGAATACGTTATCAGAAAGTGAAAAAAATATGAACTACAAATCCCAATTTTTTGTTATTAGAGTCAAGTGACAAAAAATTACTTGGTGTAAGTACTAAAAAAGTTGCTAAATGCTTACTTTCCATTTGCCTGTACAACCTTTTAAGTAACAAATACGCATAATGGGGCTGGCCTGTAAGCCACTTTGAGTGGTGCTGCTCTAGATACTTAGAAGGCCCTTTTCCTCTAACAAAACAATGTAACTATATTGATTCTAAGATGCACTTTTTGCTCACATTTTAACATCTAAAATTCAGTTTAGATGATAAATTTGAATTGGAATATATTACAAAATCACTCTCTGACTAGAGACAGTAGGACTTAGCTCCCATGGTCTGTGCACATACATCAAAATCTCCAAAATGGGCCAATCACTTGTAAAAAATGCCAGAGACAAAATGGAACCTTTCTTAAGAAATGCTTTATCACCAGCACTTGTGAGGATCAGAGGATATTTCATGGAAAATCACAGACATCAGTGACTATGAGGACAAAGTGATTCAGACCTGTTGGAGTGTGAATGTGAGAAAGTTTTCTGAATATGTTGACCAATTTATATTGCTTATATTTTTTTTAGGTACACACAAGTGCACTGTATAATAAAAGCAATGTCTGACTCTTAAAGTGTTATTTTAAGAAGTATAAAATCCTAAGCGATAAGAAGTATTTTGTCTAAGGAGGTTCAACACCATGAGTCATCAGGAAAATGCATATTAAAACCACAAATACATATCACTTAACACCCACTTAACAAGGTTATAATCAAAAAGTCTGATAATAACAAGTGTTGGTGAGGGTGTGTAGAAACTAGAAACCTTGTAGAGTGCTGGTGTTGATGGAAAATCGTGCAAGTTGCTTTGGAAAACAGTCTGACAGTTTTCTCAAAATGCTAAATATAAAGTTGTATGATTCAACAATTCTATACTTAGGTATAAATCCAAGAGAAATGAAAACCTATGTCCACACAAAAACCTGTACATAAAAGTTCACAGAAGCATTATTCAAAACAGCCAATAACTAGAAATAATTCAAATGTTCAACTGACAATAAGATAAATAAGAATGGATTTATCCACACATGGATAAATGGAATATTGTTTGACAATAAAAATCAATGAAGTACTCACATATGCTACAGCATGGATGGACCTTAAAAAATGTTTGCTAGGTGAAAGAAACCAGTCATGAAAGGCCACATATTATTACATTTGCGTGAAATGTCCAGGATGAGAAAATTTATAAAGATAAAAAATGGATTAATGGTCGCATAGGGCAGTGGGGGTAGGGGAAATAGCTGGGCGGACTAGAAAAGTGAAAGCATTAGTTTTAGGGTTTCCTTTGGGGTAATAAAATCTTCCAGAATTGATTTTGGTGATGGTTGTACATCCCTATGAACTTATTAAAACCACTGAACTGTACACTTTAAATGGGTGAATTGTATGGTATGTAAATTATATCTCAATAAAGTTGTTAACAAATGGGCAGAAGATAATATGTGAAGGGACAATGTTTGAGAATTTTCCAGAACTGATTAAAGATATAAATTCACAAATACAAGAAGCACAGCATATATTAAATAGGATAATGAAAATGAAATCTACAGTAGACACACTATGTGAAACTGCAGATAGCCCAAAACAAAGAAATCCTTGGTAATCAAAATTCACAGGGCATTACAAATAAACTGAAGGTATCACAGCATCTTAACTTCCAGAGGCCAGAATGTCAGAACAAGGGGCTACTCAGAAGGTTCCACCTTTGGCTTAAAATCTCCAAAAAATAACAACAAAACACTAGACAGTAACAGAAATCAAAGCAGTATTGTTCTGCCTTTAATTCACATTTGGTTTCTCGGGAGCGCAGCATGCCTGATGGAAACTCATGACCCAAGCTTGAAAACTAAATGTTAAAATCCATGTGACAGAGCAGTTTTAGCTAGAATGATTAGAATCTCTAAGATATCACCAGCACCAAGGGAAAGAATTAGGGACTTCTCTGGTCAATACTCACTAGCATAAATCAGAAGTAGCTGTGCCATGCAGGGTACCACCTTGCTAATTAAAAGCTCATACTATCTAAAATGAAGAGGAATATTATATTGTCATAATATGCCAAAAATAATTCCAAGAGTCCAATTTTTAATAATTTCTGATTTAATTATTTCTTCAAATATCTCTTTATTCACTATGGGAAGGTTGTGATTAGGAAAAGTACACTTACTAAAAAATGGCTTTGAGACAAACTTTAAAACCAACACTTGAAAGCTGACCACCTATCTGAGGCATCCAGAAAGGGAGAGTGAGGCACAGGGGTTAGAATGGGGGGTGGGGGAAGAACACAATGGACTATGGTGAAGGACTAGGGGTGCTTTGATGATGGGAGAGCTGTAATGATCACACCTGAGGGGAGAAATCCTATATTGTCAAGAAATCAACAAGGATGTAAAACAATGGTTCTACATTAAAAAAAAGAAAAAAACAACTTTGCATCTTCTACTCCTATACACATAGGATTCATAAATATTTAATCCATCAATAACAATTGTTAGAGAATAGTATTCTAAATAGGCAATTAAAGTAACAGTTTCTACATTAACTTTTCATTGCTTCTTTATAGGAAAAGCATGAGTCCCAAAAAAACACACAAACTAAAAATTCTAAGAGCAGATTAAGGTTTTATATCAAAGTTTAATTTATTGAGTGAATGCAAGCTCTAAAGAGAGGGTGATGAAGGTTGAGAAATATACACATGATTTTATCACTTGCATGAATATAAAGGTACTAGATTATATTAAAAAGCAAAACAAA
>NW_023602914.1:0-9689 GCF_014898055.3 Talpa occidentalis
GGGGAGCAGAGGCAGGCAGAAGGACCGAAGTACACTGCTGAGGGGAGCAGCGGGTGGCAGGAGAGGTCTGCGCGCCATGTGGGACCCTACTCCGGTGGCCAGGGAGCAGCCAGGGATCGAACCGGCGCTTGCAGAGGCTCTGGGCAGCTTCGCAACCCAGCGCTCAACCGCTGCGCCACTGGGAGGCCCGTATGTGAGTCTTTTTAATGGAGACCCTGGCCCATCTGAGTGGAGAGAGCATAAGGCAGATGGCAGAAGCTTGTGGCAAATCCTAAGGGAGAACCAAGGCCTCCTGGCATTTTGATCCATGGCATCCCCTGTGTGAGCCTGTGCACACTGGCATGAACATACATGTTATGTACACATAGCTCTGTGTGCATGCATGTGTTCTCTGTTTCATATTAGTAGTATAGGTTTTCAAAGTAGGGGAGAGTACCACTACAATTCCATTAACCCCCAAGCATGTACCCTGATGCAAAGCTGTGTGGAATTTATGTTTGGTAAAGAATTTAAGTTTCTCATTCAGAACAATTTTCATTATTAAAAGCATCAAATGATTAAGAACACATTGTTTAATATTCTACAACTCCATCTAATCAGCAAATCAAAAATTACCAAAAATGATAAGAGAAATAAAAAAATGCATATGGATGTGAAGTGACTACCTGGCCTTTATTGTTATTTAAAAAAATAGAGAAAAAACTTTCCCATGCACACAAGTGTATTTTGTTCTCAAAATACTGGTGATATGGGAAGGACACCGGGGTCTTTAAATCCCAGGCTCAGACCTTAGCTTCTTTCTCTCTCTAGAATTCAAAATTCTTGGACATGACTATCAAGAATTGAGTACAATAAACCCAAAATGATAGCATTTGCTTTGTTTTTCCTGAGCCTTTCCTTTAAGAACTCCAGCCCCTTGTTTTCTTTCCAAATTATTGTAGAAGAGGACCTGATCCATGTAGCTCACACCAGCCGTTGTGACACTACATGAGTCTGAGTTCTTCCTGCTCTCTCATATCACAGTGGTGAAATCTCCAGCAACACCCAGTGCCAACATTGGCAACTAGGATGTGCTGACCACTGACAGCACCGGCTCTGCCTTGCGTGCCCAGGGAAGGTGCCACTGTAGAGTAAATGGAAATTGTCAGGACTTTCCACTCTTCTGCCATTGGCATCTAAGATCACACCTGTGTTCTTACACGTGTGCCCCTATGGTGGACACCCAGCGTAGGGTGTGGGGCATGTGTAAATGGGAGCACCTGGCCTAAGAGACTGGGCATATAAGGGCAGCATCACCACGGGGTCGCCAGAACAGCAACGGCAGCAGAAGCAGCAGCATAGAAGCAGAGACAGCAGAGAAAGCCCACAAGAGAATGTTAGAGAGCCCAGAAAGAGTGAAGACTCGCCAGGGCTGGGAGGCCTGCCAGGAAGGCCTCCACTGGCCTGGCCCCGCTGCCTGCCGTGTCCCTGATTGTTGCACTATATGTGATGTAAAAAGCTCAATATAAGCCTGAGAAAGCCACTGAGGGCTCCAGGATTCTCCTTTACCCACCTGCCCGGATCATAGAGAACCTGCACTGTGCCTTGCTGGCACTACAGCCAGCCACCTCCCCGTTTCAGTGTCAGTGCGGAAGGTCCTGATGCCCACGACTGACTGTGCTGTGGTCTCAACCTGCCTGTGTCCTCAGGGGCTTGTTGAAAGTGCTTTCCTTCCTGAGAGCAGCCACTGTTCTTTTCCTTTCTCAGTATTCCAGCTCCTCCTGAGGGCCGTTTCTTCAGAGCTAAGTCTAAAGATGATCAGTGGTTTTAATTAGATTAAACTAGTCCCTCCTGGACTCCGCTCCTCCCAAGTGGGACGAGTGCGCACACTGACTAAAATGTGCCCAGTGATCCTTAAAAAGCAGTAGTGGTTGTGGCAGCAGGTAGCCTAGTGTAAGAGGAAAGGTGCCTATTTCTTCTCTGCACCTTCCTCTTCTCTGCTGCCTCTTTCTCTGATTTCCTCTTCTAGGGAATTAGCATATACGCTGTGAATGAGGCTTATCCCGAGGGTGAAAGGGTCAGTTACAGTGGGAAACATGAAGAGTGGTATAGGTAATTTAAAAGAAGAAAGAGAAACCTTTCTTCGGGAGAGAAAACTTTAATGTAAAGTTGTTTGAGATCCTGGAAGCACTGAGGAATAAGTACTGGTATGATTGCATTCGGTTTGCATAGTTCTCACTGAAATATAAGCATAAATATACCATAATGATAAGAGCACAATTTCCCACCTGAATTTCCTCTTCCCAACTGTGCAACCTTGAACAAGTTACTCAGCTCCTCTGTGTCTTAGTTTTCTCCTCTATAACATGGCAATAATATTAGTGTCTCATAGATCATTAGGAAAACTCAAATGAAAGGAGGCCTAAAATTGTGTTGGGCATATAATTAGTGCTTGATAAATATTAGCTATGACTCTGAAATTTGCTATTATAATCATTATTATTTAGACACTGCCTCCTACACTTAGTTCTGCAGTTTTATTTGGTTTGATTATTGTTCCATAGAGAAAGCCTGCGGCTTTTTGGCTATGAAGCATTTTTTTTTTTTCCGGTGGTATTTTAGAAAGATAGGAAATGGCATCTCAGAAGGCCTTTAGCTATTGGAAAGGTGAATTGCCCCTTGTTTTAATTAGAAGAGGTATTTTCAGGCAGTGCCTGAAGAATGAGATGATGTTTTTGAAGAGTCACTGCTAATGGGGAGATATCTTATCAAGGTGTGGGTTTCTGCAATGCCTGGAGCCAAGTTCCAGGAATAAACCCAACTCAGGAATATATTCTGAGCATCAAATGTGATTATGAGGGGACGGGATCCTGAAAGCATGTGACATTAAAGCAATTTTCTTAGGGACAGAAAGTCTTATTCTGTTAGCTTCTCTGATCGTGTAAATTATTTAGGCCTTCATGGGTGTTTAGTGGATTTATAAGGATAGACCAGATTATACTGAGAAACCTGCTAACCTCCAGTCCCAGTGACAACAACATAGAGCTATTTCTATTCCAGAAACCTTTGGAGTGGGAAGCAGCTGGGGGGTGAGTTATGAACCTTTCTTCAATGTATCAGCTCAGCTGTCAAGGCTGATGTTGCCTGGCCTTTAACAGGGATCATTCTCAGATTTCTGAAAATTTCTGGTTTCTTCACATTCTTCAAAGATTGAGGACTGTGAGAAGCTTTCTTTTTTAATTTTTTTACAGATTTATTTTTATACAAGAATTGGGGTACTGGCCAGATGTGCCGGAGACAGAGCGGGGAACAGAACAGGCAGACTGACAAAATACACTGCGGAGGGGAGCAGTGGGTGAGAAAGGAGGAGAGGTCTGTTTTGCCATGAGGGCCCTCGCCGGCAGAGGCTGTGGACAGCTTCACAGCACTGCGCTCAACCGCCTGTGCCACCAGAGGAGGCCCACTGTGAGAAGCTTTCATTTATGTTTGTTAATTTTAGAGGTACTGCATTATAAGTTCAAGCTGAGATTTGTCAATATAGAAGTTCTTTTAAAAATAATGATAAGTTTTTTGTCTCCTGATCACCGTCCATTCTTCCCATTGGTGTTGGAGGGTTCCTCTTGTTCTGGATTCTGGGGTAGTTAAACCTGCAGTTGACAGCACTTTATCATCACATAAAACTCATAGCCTGGGAGGAGGACACCACACACCACCTGGGGTCACTCACTTGAGAGCTGTGTTCTGGAACGGAATGAACAGCCAGGGACTGTGAGAGGCCAGTTCTAGAGTGTCAGGAGTTTATTGTGTGACCACAGATTTCTGTGGGAGGATATGATGGGCTGGTTTCAATGATTCAAGAGCTGAGTAATCCAGAGACCTGAACCACTAATCAGAAATGAGCAAGAACTGGGCCTCCCTGGTGGTGTAAGGGGTTCAGTCTCAGCACTATGAATCTATCTGCAGCCACTGCAGCATGAATTCAATCCCCAGCCAGGGAGCAACCCACATGGCATAGCAGACCTCTCTTGTCTCGCCCTCTGCTTCTCTTGGCAGTATATTTCTGTAGATATGCCTGTTCTGCTCCCCACTGTATCTCTGGTGAATCCTCTCACCAGCCCCCCACATCTCTGGCCTACACCCCAGCTCTTGTATGCATGAATAGATAAATCTTTAAAAAAAATGAGCAAGAACTGCACGAGTCCCTTGTTGAGGAGGGCTGTTTGGGAAGGGGACCTTATTTCTGGAAAGCGGTGTGGAAAGAAAAACTAGTGATCAGATTTGAGACCTCTCAATTTCTCTCAAATGCCAATGTAGCATATAAACTTGGGCTTCCATTTCCCTTCCACTGTACTATTGTATGTTATTTATTATAAATGACATTCTTATGGGAGATGACCATATTTTCCAAAACAAAAATATTGTAGCTGGCTTTGTTTTATATTTCTACAAATCTCTTTCATTTGTAACTTAATAGTGACAGCTGTATTCTCACATCTAGTTCTACTTTCACTCTATTGCAGTATGTATTTTGCTTTAAGTTTATGCAAAAAAATGCTCTCTCACATATATCTATTTAGAAGGAGAGGACCACCTAGATCCCCTTGGTCCTCAATCCCTGGGGCCCTCAGATTATACTTTGAGATCTATTGGTTTAGGAATTTCTATTCTTTGTGGCTGAGTGCAAGATAGATCAAGTTGTCCTCCAGCCCTTGCATGCCTCAGCTCAGAAAGAACATAAGTCTCTCGTACTCATCAACCATTGAGTAGAACTCATAACAGGATCATACTCAGTTGCAAGGAGGGCTGAGAAATAGGAGGAAATAGAAAGGATATTTTATGAAAGCCATTGTTTCTTGCTTCTGACACACATTTGTCCACTTGATATATTTTTGGAGGTTCTGTCCCCCAAGATTACTTGCTTGCAAATGACTTGTTGCTTTTTTGCTTTCCTTAAATACTGACCTCGAGAATATGGAAAATCAAATTCAATGAAAGTTTGCTCAGAAAATGGGATATCAGGGAGACCTGTGGAGAATGGACCAGACTTGAGCTTTTCTTAAAGGTGTTACGTGTCACCGCTCTTGTTTATGTGTATCTTTTCATCGATCCCTCTGCTAGAGCAGTGTCCTGCTGGGATGCTTGATCCTCTTAAAATTAGAAGATTATCAGTACTGGGTATCTCACTCAGATGCAAAGTTCAAGATTTTCCAGTCTTTCCATTCAAATTACCAATTTCTTCAAAGGTCTTCTTAGTTTTCAAGGAGAGTTAATGAATTTTCAGTATTCGTATCTGCCTAGGGACCTCCCTACCAGTCTTCTATACAATATTTTTGGTCTGTACTGCCAATATTTTGTTGTTCATAGTAATCACCTGGGATTGCTATAAATGTAGATTCTGATTTAGTAGGTCTGTGATGGTGAGATTCTGCATTTCTAAGAAGCTCTAACATGATGTAGAACTGAAACCACACTTCTGATTGCAAGGCTTTAAACATAGTTTGCATACAAGCCATCTAGCCGACAGGGGCATTCCCCATAATGGTTTGTTTCTTACTCCAGAAGAGTCTTTCGCTACTCTTCGACCTCCAGTCACCTGTATAAAGCCCACCATGAGTCCCACCCACCGCAACTCTGTATCAACAACCTAGTTGAAGAAACCCAGTAATTTAAGATATAAATATATGAGTTTTCAGTTTTTCTTTTAGCTACCTAGAACTGGATGTGATGAATACCCTTTTCCTACTTTGCAGTAATCTCTTAACAATGTATGTCTGGAATCTCATTTTTGAGTGTCTTTCATTCATTTTTAATGAAAAACTTTGGTCTGAGGATCTAAGTTTCAATATTCCCTTCAGAACTGGTCATTTCTCCAATGAAAATCGAGGCTTAAGGAGAAAGGGAAAAAGGACAACTTTTACATAGCATGTCACCTTTTAATTCTGGTGCTAGTTGGTTAGAAAACAGAGGACTTGGCCAGAGTCTCCTCCCTTGACATGGCTGAGCTTCCCTCCTTTTTGGCTGGTCTTGCCGCTTTTCAGCCTGATGGTATACAGAGAGCACAGCCAGGTAGGTGGTCAGCACCACATGAGTTGCTGATGAGAGTGCTTCTTGAGCAGCTATGTAATTGAACAGCTACTTAAATATGAACCCTATGGTCACTTCCTCCATTGAGTAGCAGACCTCTTCACCATTATACTGGAGCTTTATTGGAAATGGTAAGGTTCCCAAATTTACATTCTCAGACCTTTGCATCTAGGAAAGATCCAGTGTAACTGTTCTCTGGAATCAGTAACTTAGAGGAAAGGGAGAGAGATGATAGGCATTTCTAAATATATACTTCCTGAGGTCATCGACCCAGTACATATATATACACACAGTCAGTCAGTAAATCCTCAGTTAACATTATCAATGAGTTCTTGGCAACTGCAACCTATAATCAAACCAAGTTGTCTAATAACTTGGTTTTGTTCAATGCTGACCAAGATTTTTTTTTTTTCCTCATCGGCTTTATAGCAAAATGACAATGGACAAAACAACATTGTTTGAAAACCTACTATATATCTCCAAGAGGGGTAGATTGTAAATCCTTCTTTATTGCCAATTCTCCCAATATTTCTAGGTTAACTTCTTGGACTCAGGATAGGAGAGCATAGTTTCCCATTCTCCACAAGAGAGCATGAGTGAAGCAAACAGTTTTAATGAAAACTGAAATTTGCAAAATCACTCCTATTTTTCTTCTCACTTTACTCATATTGAACCAATGTGACAATCCATAGGTGGTGGATCTTTGAACATTAGTCTTGAGGACATTGATTCCTTGATTCTCAACAGTGGGCCTTAAACACAACTGTGTGACAACTGGAAAAATCCCAGCTGACTACCAGCTAGATATGTGTAGACATGTATTGCATCAAAGCTGATCATTAGTCAAGTAAAGATTTGTGACCATTGTTTTTTCTTTTCTCAAAACCGAATTGTCCAACCAAATCTTGGATGAATGAAAGATTGCTATTTTAGTCTCAGCTACCTCGACTGCACACACTGCCAGAATCAGCCAAAGGAAGGTAGTTATTCTAATTTGCTAACACCTGCTGTGTCTGAGAATGTGTGATTCAATATAGGGAAAAAAATTGTCATGTCTGTGATGTCTGCTCTTATTTTGTACATTTGTATTTGCAGATGCAGAGCCCCACAATTTCTGATACCCTACATCTCAGTTCTGCAGCTGCATAAACAGACAAGTGTAGAGGCTGTGCTGCCTCCACTGGGGGCAGTATTTCCTAGTTGAAAGTCAGGCATAGAGACAGGGCAGAAAGTTCAGCAATCCTCTTGCATTCATTGGAATTCAAGCTCCATTACAATCGTTTTTTTTTTTTTCTTTCTATGCTATGTAGTTTACTGAGCCTCTCATGAGATCTCAAATATGAAATTGACCCATCAATCAATTAAGTAAAAAAGCAACTTAATTCTTTTAACTCTCAACCACTTCATCTGGCATCTCTTCAGCTGATGTGCTTTTGAATACAAATGTCAGAAATAACTCCTTTCACCTACTTCATTTTAAACCAGAGAAATCGTCAGAAATCCACAGTTGATACTAGGTCCAAGCACCTTCTATGCCTCCATCCACCAATTTTCTGTATCTGTGGCGGTGTACATCCCTGTTAATATTCTAACAGTATAGGATTTCCCCCTCAGGTTCAGAACTGCAATATATGCACCACCAAAGCACCCACCACAGGTGTGCCTCCTCTTCACCCTGTTCTCACCCCTCCCCCCCATGCTTTAGATCTTTAGTAGGTTTTCAAGGGTTAGCCTTAAAATTTGTCTTCAGTTTTCTCAATATTCCAAAATAAATGACACTATCAAATATTTTCTTTCTCCTTCTCACGTATTTTGCTAGCCTAATCCCTTCCAGCTCATTACATGCTACCACCAAATGGCATTCAAAAATTACTTTTGGAGAGTTTTTAGAATATTATATTCTATGTCACACAATTTAACTTTTTTAATTTTGAGTTAATGGTAGATTCATATGTAAAACATAATGCAGGGAGATCCTGTATACCTTTTACCTACTTTCCCCCAATAGTAGCAATCTGAACAAAACTATCCTACGCTGTTACAACCAAGATGTTCACATTGACACAGTCAAGATACACAAAGAGACCTCACATTGGCCTTTTAAAGCTACACCCACTCACTTCCCAGCCCAACTCTTTCCTTAAACCCTGACAACTCTAATATGTTTTACATGTTTATAATCTTGTCATTTCAGGAAATTTATATCATGAAGTCATACAATGTGTAACATTTGGGGGTTGGTGTTTTTCACTTAGCGTTAAGTCTCTGAACACTCATTCAGGTGTTAATGTGTATCACTCACGTGACCATTCAGTCCTGAAGAACATGCAGGTTGTTCTAGTTCTGGTACTGTGAATAAAATACTGAAAATATGTCCAGGTTTTTGTGAACACAGACTTCATTTCTCTGGATAAATGCCCAGGAATGCAATTTGCATGCTTGATTTTTTTTTTTTTAAGATATTGCCACACTTCCCAGATTGGCTGCCATATTTTATATTCTCATCACAAATGTAAAATGATCCACTTTCCTCTCATCCTCAACAGAATTTCATATTGTCTAAAAATAAAACACCCACATTATATTTCATTAGGTATATAGTGATATCTAAATGTGGTTTTACTTTTTACTTTCATAATCATTACTGGTGCTATCTTTTCATGTTTTCAGGTGCTTATTTCTATCTGAATATCCTATAAATTGAAATGTCTCATATGTTTTGTCCATTTCTAATTGGTGTTTACTATTTTTTGCTATGCTACTGTGGCATACTATATATTTTCTATACTATATATTTATAATACACATTCGATATCTTTATATAGCATAAATATATACTATATTTCTTATAGTGTATAGTTATATGTTATATATCCTATAGAGTATGCTATATATTTTATTTTTGCTATATATTTTTATACTATATATTTTACTATAAGTTGCTCTTTTTAACTACTGAGATTTGAGAGGTGTCTATATGCTAAATATTACTCTTTTTAGTATATAGTTTTGAATATTTTCTATACTTATAGTTTCTCTTTTAATCTTCTAATAGTTCCTTTCCCCGAAAAAGTTTTTTGTAACATTCTGATTTTTTTTTTCCTTTTATGTATCATGCTATAGTGTGAAATCTAAGTATTTTTGCAGTCATAGACCCTGAAGTTTTCTCTAAAAGTTTTCATTTCCCATTTAGTCTGTGATACATTTCATGTTAATTTTTGGTAGAAGGTTTGAGACTTAGGTCAGTGTCACAGTTCTGCTTATGGAATGTACAATTATGCCGGCACCATTTTCGAAAAGCTATCCTTCTACTTCACCCACAAAGTGCTTTTGTATTGTTTGTCAAAAATCAAATGGACACAATTGTGTATGTAAATTTTGAATTTGGTTATGCTCCACAAATCTATGTGTGTGGTCAATCAATTCCACATAATCCTGATAACTTTAATTGTACAATAAGTCTTGATAACGAGTAGTCAGATTTCTCCCATTTTCTTTTTTTCCAAAATTATTTTAGCTGTACGAATTCCTTTGCCATCTCATATATATTGCAGAATAATCTATCTGTATCTGTCAAAAATTTTTGCTGATTTTGAATAGGAATTGTGTTAACCACTGTATTAATT